>NC_133664.1:197835013-197918982 GCF_037893015.1 Macrotis lagotis | reverse complement strand
GAAAAGGCCTGACCCTCTAGGCAAAAAGTGTATGGGAGGGACTGTAAGATTAGGAATTAGCTGATAAAAAGATCACTGGTGATGGAAGTTGAGTATCTTTCTAAATCTTATGGTTTTGTTTTAGTAAAGACTTTGAAGGATTGCCCTTGGTGCTTACCTTCCTGACCCACCTTGCCTGTGGACAGTATTTAGTTCTCAATTTTCACCTTTTCTTCTGGGGGCTTGGGTGGGGGGAAGCTAGATATATATATGGATATATACATATATGGATATATACATATATGGATATGTAGTTTATTGAAGAAAAAAATGTCCTTGATCTGATTCTATCCAGTATCATCCTAGATCCCCAAGTAGAACTAGGGTCCAGGAAATGGCAATGATAGTTTAATAGTTTCTCCCTCCCTTTTCTCCACAGCCACATTGTAAATATTTCCAAATGTATTTTCTATGCTTATTACTGTTACTGTGGTTCTGTTTTTAAATAAAAATTTTATTGTAAATATGGTATCATGATCTTCCTGTGTGTTACCTAAACTTTTGTGGGTTATAGTGGTTAAAGGTAATCCCAACTCAGAAACCTAACATACTTAGAGGTGGCATAATTTGTACTAATCTTTTTACATCAGCAGTATTTGGAAGAAACAAGCTTAAGGTCTGAACAATAGTGTTCAGCCAATATATTTATAGTAGTTTCTACCTATCATTTTTTGTAAGGTTTTGAATTTTTGAACTCCACAGTTCCTTTTCTGAATACAGATGGTAATCATGGCAGGTACTCTTAAAATTGTCCCTGATTATTGCATTGATGGAATGAAGGAAGTCCATCAAGGTTGATCATCACCCTCATGTTTGCTGTTAGGGTGTACAGTGTTCTGGTTCTCATCTCACTCAACATCAGTTCATGCAACTCTTTCCAGGCCTCCCTGAATTCTCAGCCCTCCTGGTTACTAATAGAATAATAGTGTTAATCGATGTACATAAACCACAGCTTGTTAAGCCATTCCCTAATTCAAGGACATTTACTTAATTTCCAATTCTTTGCCACCACAAACAGGACTGCTATGAATATTTTTATATAAGTGATATTTTTAGTCTTTTTCATAATCTCATCAGGGTATAGACCCAGTATTGGTATTGCTAGATTAAAGGGTAAGCATATTTTTATTGCCCTTTGGGCATAATTCCAGATTTCAGCCAATATTTTGGATGAATATTCAGTTCAATGTCTTTGGCACAGTTAATTCTTCATGGTATAAATGCAGAGAGAATTAAATGAGGTCAGGAGCCCAGATTTGGGATTCTGACTCCTGAGGCCCTTTCCATGTCAATCATGGAAAAGTTACTTGACCTTAAAAAATATTCTCATCTTTAAAATAGGCTGATGTTTGTAATGGCCTACTTCACAGAGCTATGAGGAAAGTACCCTGTACCTGAGTCTGGGTTAAGGAGGCTTTGGGTAGTTGACCTAACTGCACCATTCTAACCAGTGAATGATCAGAGCTAAAGACAGTCAGGTATCCCAACAGAAATCTAATTTCAAAATTGAGGGAAACAGCTTGCAAAGGACACCTGTGCCTAGGGACTGCTCCTAGTGGGTGGAGGACAGAACTGTACAGAACTGTATACATGAACTATATATTCTTTACAGCCGGTGGGTTAACAACAGCATTGAGACAAAATTTGATTCACAACCAAATTGATTTTGCCAGAGGGTGAGCGCAAAGTAATGTAGTTATTGCCAAACTTAGCAGAACTTGCTTATTGGGCCTTAGTTCTGGCAAAGAGGCTGTCCCTCAATGTCTTAAACATGAAAAGGACACATTCCTGGCCAAGGACCAAGTCTTATAAGAATGCATTTGCCAGGTATCTTGCAAATCCAATGGAGGGCCTTTAAACTGAAGGGGAAGGAGGAGGAGAGCAAGGAAACTGCTTTCATTTCTAAAAATGGAAACCTGGTCTCAAGGGACCAGGGCACTATGCCTATTCTGCCCACTGAAGGGACTCCTTTGCACTGGACCTACACAAATATGGCAGATCAAGCTCAGTCTTGAGAAGCCTGGCTTCTAAAGGGTCTAATCAGATTCCAGTTTGAGACTCTTAAGGTCTAAGGAACTCCACAAAAGGGAAGGAGTAGAACAGTACTTAATGGGAAAGGCTTTTAATTTCCTAGATAACATTATATACTCAGCAAATAAAAAGTAAAGACAGTTGATGCCCTTAAAGAACTTAGAATCTAGTTGGGACAGACTACACAAAATGAAGATGAAAAGGGGGAGGTAATGCCAGAGGGGACCTGAATGGTAGTGGGGTGAGCGGAACAGTTGGTTGCAAATTGAGAGAAGTCCTTTCTGAAGGAAAGTAAGGGGAGGCCTTTTTCCCTTTGCTGTTCCCTTAGTGCTCAAGAGGCAAAAGAACTGAGATACTGAGTAAGTATGAGCAGCAAAACTGAAGCAATCTCTGAGACTTTTGTTGAGTTTATCCTTGGTAGGCTTCCTTCACATGGGTTAGTCTAGATTTCCTTAATAGTTGATAAAGCTGGGGCAGCTAGGTTGCACAATGGCTAGAGCACCAGCCTTGGAGTCAGGAGTACCTGTTTTCAAGTGGGGCCTCAAACACTCAATTACCTAGCTGTGTGGCCTTGGGCAAGCCACTTAATCCCATTTGCCTTGCAAAAACCTAAAACAAAAAAACAAACAAAAAAAAAAGTTGACAAAGCTGGCACCTGATTGATCCAGGTTTGACCTGTGCCTCCCTTGATACAACTTTCTGGCTTTATTGAATGACTTTCTAGACACCTAAGGATATAAATAAAAAGGCCACTCATAGGGCACTAACACCTATTAAATCTGGGGAATTTCCCAAATTACCATATTTCCTGCTGACTATAAAGTTTTTATAAATGGGTATTAGTGAGACCATGTCTAGCCAAACTAAATTCTATAATATTCTTATTATGTCGGGGGTAAATATTTTTTGTTAACTGTTCAATGACTTGTGCAGGTTTGATGTTGGGATTAAATGACTTAAACAGGTACCTGGCCTGTCCCTAACAATCTAGGAAAAGTAATGTAAAATATGTTAGAGAGGTATAACCTCAGATGAAGGAGAAAAATGCTTAGTAGATTACACAGAAACCTCATGCCAACATATATATATATATATATTCCAATAATAGAAATCCAGGATGTGGCGAACATTGAACACTAAATACATAAAATGAATTACCAATGATTACCAATGTAGCTGTAGTATGTCTTCCCATCTCAAAAGGATGTGATGCTATAAGGTAGAAGTGACTTGGATTTAATTGAGGGAAGATTAAGTCATCAACCTCACTTTCTCCTCAGAAGTCATTCAGTTCCAGTGACCAGATAGGGCTCAGGATGACTGGAGATGGTTGGAGACCTTAGACATTGTCTTTAACCAGTCTCAATTGACTGAGGCAAAGTCCATTCAGTGATTAAGGCAAGTACAAGGTAGGTTTCTGGCCTAATCAGAAACAATTGCTATTTACATTGCCTCTCAGTGCATCGGGATCCAAACAATGACCAGGTGGGTCTTGGTCTGATATGGATCAGATGACTAAAGATGGCAGGGAATGCATCTTGAGACCTTGGCCAATTGTTCAACAGTGAGAGCCAGAGTGATTTGAGATCTGTAGACCCCATGTGATAATTATTTCTGAATCACAACTCTCTTGTTTTGTCATAAAGTATGTAAATATAGGTGACATGGTGGATAGAATGCCAGACCTGAAGCCATAAAGACCCATTTTCTTGAGTTCAAATCCCTATTTCTCTCAATTTCCACAACTATTGGAGAAGGAAATAGGAAACTTCTCCAATGCCTTTGCTAAGAAAGCACCAAATGGTGGGGCGGCTAGGTGGCAGTGGATAAAGTACAGGCCCTAGAGTCAGGAATACCGGGGTTCAAATCCAATCTCAGACACTTAATAATTACCTAGATGTGTGGCCTTGGGCAAGCCACTTAACTCAATTTGCCTTGCAAAAAAACTTTAAAAAAAAGCACCAAATGGGGTCATGACGAGTCTATACAACTGAACAACAAAAATAGGAATGTAATTTATTTTTTGTTCTCCTTTTTTCACTTCCCAACCCTGATTGTTGCCTTTAATTGCAAATAAACCTTTTATCAAATATTTGCCAGGCAGGGTTACAGTAGATTGGACCGGTCCTAGAGTCTGGAAGATTCATCTTCCTGAATTTAAGTCTAGCCTCAGGCCTCATTTAAACTAGTTTAGACCACTTCCTGGTAATGGTAAAAAAGGGGCAGCTACATGGCATAGTGGATAAGAGCACGGGCCCTGGAATCAGGAGTACCTGGGTTCAAATCTGTTCTCAGACATTTAGTAATTGCCTAGCTGTGTGGTCTTGGGCAAGCCACTTAACCCCGTTTGCCTTACAAAAAAAAAACCTAAGGGTAATAAGTAGGCAAATCTTCTATCCTGCATTTAGATTTTCCTGTTAATTCCTGTTCTTTTGTAAGGTTGATTTACAAAAGAAAGCTCGAACCTTTGAGGCCAACAAGATTACTCCTTAAACAAAACAAATTGACCTTCCTAAAATCAGATCAACAGTTCAAGGTCTAGATCATTTTTCTAGATTCCTTTACACATTCTGGTTAATCAAGATTAGTGGGGAAAACTTAGTTGGATGACATAGAAATATGGTCATTCAATCAACTTCTCTAATGCATAGGAAGTTTGGGTTTTTGTTATATGTGTAAGATCAATAATACTTTTACCAACTCCTATCCAAACTTTGAACATTTTCTTCATTTTTCTTCAACTTTGCATTCTCCAAACTTCCCAATTTCTGTTGATGGTACCGCTGTCCTTTCAACAAACTCAATTTAATAATTATGGGAATCCCCCTTGATTTTTTCTTCTCGTTCAAACCCCTTATCCAATTATTTGCCAGGTCTATATGTCTTGCTTCTACAACATTTTTCTCATTGATCCTATTCTCTCCACCAACATAGCCTAAATTCTGAGTCACTCCCTTGTTGCCTCTTGTCCAATAGCCTTCTAATTGGTCTCCCTAACTCTAGTCTCTTCCATTTCCAAATTACTCTCCAAATAACTACTTAATCAAAATTCCTTTGAGGGAAATTAGTTTTCCATTATTAACAAAGGATTAAGACATTTTATTTCTTTATTCAGGATGAGCCCCTTTAGGTCAGTCAGCTAATTACTGAAGGACAAGATTGGTAGCTGAGATTGCCCAAATCCTCCAGGGAACATTCTCCCAGAACATGCTCTGAGATCTTGGGCTAGATCCTACCAACTAGGAGAATTTCTGTCTAGACTATAAACAGAAGCTAATCTAGGTGAATTCCAGCATTAAATCCATTGCCCTTGGACACCCTCCTTTGGAGTTTACTGTAATCCAGCTCTTGGGAGAAGAAAACCAACCTCAGTGGTCTGTGGAGAGATAGATTCCTTTGTTCCATCATTATACTACTGGTGCTCTAGGTTCCCAGCCTGGTTGTTAGGAGGACCTGAGTTCAAATTTGACCTCAGACACTTGACACTGTATGACCATGAGTAAATCCTTTTTCCTGGTTGCCTCACATCCAAGGCTATCTCCTCTCATCCTGATTCTTATCTGGTCACCAAATCCAAATGATTCTGGAGAAGAAAGTGAGACTGATGACTTAGCACCACCCCCTCATTCAAATCTAATTCATGTGCTTGTCATGGTATTACCTGATATTATGGTCTTCTTCAAGAATGAAAGACAAACAGCATTATCAGATTCCTTCTTTCAGATTTCTGGAGCCAACTGAATCTCCTGATCGAACTTGTGCAGGAAGATTTGCAGGCTTTTAGCTTACTCATCAATATGTCCACACCCTTGATTAATTGTTCAATTAGTGTTGATTTTCACCTATCAGGCACTCCCTTTCCTTTTTTTTTAGTTTTTTTTTTTGGCAAGGGAAATGGGGTTAAGTAGCTTGCCCAAGGTCACACAAGTAATTATTAAGTGTCTGAGGATGGATTTGAACTCAATACTCCTGACTCCAGGGCCCCGTTTTCTAAAAATGTTTCAGGCATTCAGTGTCTTCATTAGGTGTCTTTGGTTATAAGAGAAACCACTGATCCACAATTTGATTATCAGCTAGCCTAATTAATAAATTGATTGTTAGTTACCCAGAACCTGTCTAGTTTTTCATTCATCTCACACCCCATTAACAAATCCTTAATGGATCCTAATGGCCATTAGGATAAAATGTAAACTTTTCAGTATAGATAAAATATAAACTTCTCAGGCTGGCCATAGTATGGAACTCTCCTTTCTTTGTCCTATTTCATATTATACTGCTTATGCATTCTGTTGTCAAACTAACCCATCATCTATTCCCCATACATAACATTCCATATCTCTCCTGCTTTTGCATAAGAGGGCCCTCATGTATAAAGTGCATTTTTTTGTCACTTCAACCCCAAAGCATCTTTAGCTTCCTTAAAAGTATAACTCATAAGTCTTTCCTGATCATTCCACCTACTTTATACTGCCTTTTTCCTAAAATTATTTTATATTTCTTTGTGTAGAGAGAATTTTCTTTTTGTAAATGCCTACTATTTTGTTCTTCATGTAAAAAGTTTTAGCATTCATTTTTTAATCTTTGAGTTCCTAATTCTCTCCCTTTTTCCCACCCCCATTCCCCCTCATAGAGAAAGCAAGTTATTTGATACATTAAAAATGTATAGTCACACAAAACACTACTGTAATATTCAAGTTGAGAAAATAAACAGAGGCCTCTCCCCCTCACCCCCCCCAAGAGAAACCTCAAGAAAAAAAGTATGTCTCAATCTGTAATTTATTTTTCAAGAGCATGATACAGTGGTTAAAAAACTGACCTTGGCTTCATGTTGCCTTTCATGATCTAGGGCAAGTCACTTAAACTTTCTGTGCCTTAGACAATTGTATAGGATTTCTTGTTAAGAAGAAGGTGATAATCTATATTGACAAAGTTATTCTCTGAAAGCTTCTTATAAGATGAAATCACAAGATCAGTGAAAAACAAAATATTTTATACTTACTTAGTTGTGTACTTGTTATATCAAACTGATATCTTACCTCCCCTCCCCTAGGCAGAATATATGTTCCTTGATAGCATATATGGTTTGATTTTCTTCTTTGTATCCATAGTATCTTGTACATAGGAAATCAACATATTTATTGAATTATATTTTTCAAGGAAAGAATACTGTGATTCTGCATTTGAACACAAGCTGGTCAGAAACATTTTATTCATGAATATTATTCAAATATAAATATTTCTTCTGCCTAGAGATATGTCCAAATTGAAAGTCTCCTCATGCCCTCAGATGTATAATAAAAGGGTTTATTTTGTGTATAAGGAGTATTTTTTTCTGAGTACATGCAAAGACAATTTTCAGCATTCAATTCTTAATATTTTGAGTTCCAAATTTTTCTCCCTCCTTCCCATCCCCCCCCAGACTACAAGTAAACTGATATAGGGTTTATATGTGTAATTAGCATATGAATGAAGAAAGAGAACAAAAAGAAAAAAACAAAGAAAGTGAAAATAGTACTGGTGAAGTCAATGAATTTCAGTGAAGCACCTTGCCCCTGGCCTGGCAAAGATTAGATAAATCCCTGCCCCCAAAGGCAAGATGAGCCCCAACCAACAAAATAAATCCCTGCCCAAGCCTGAAAAGATTAAATCTTTGAGCTGGGTAGCTAGATGGTGCAATGGGTAGAGCACAGGCCCTGAAGTCAGGAAGACCTGATTTTAAATTTGACCTCAGACATTAGCTGTGTGACCTTGGGCAAGACACTTAAACCTAGTTGCTTCATATCCAGGACCATCTCCAGTCCTCCTGATTCTTCTGTGGCCACTGGACCCAGATAGCTCTGGAGGAGAAAGTGAGGCTGGTGATTTAGCACAGTAGCCCCTCACTCAAATCTAATTCAAGTGCTTGTTATGGCATCATCTCTCTCTGATATCAAAAATGAAGGACAAACATTAACTCTTGGAGCTACCACTCCTACTCCATCCCATTGTTCAAAGCTAGCAAATAACTGGAAGTCCACCAACTCCCAACCTAATCATTAAATCCACCCCACAGGCCCCTGCTTCTTTCTACTGTCTACAGAAACTATTTGAAGACACACAGTGGAACCCTCAAGATAAGCCAGTCTGTATGTTGCCCACTCCTTGGTAACTCCCTAGTACCACCCTAACTCCTCCCTTACTCCTTTCCTGGTGAGTACCCTATATAAACCCTGGCCAACCCTGTTGGGCGCTACTGATATTAATCTAGTTGCAACAACCTTGCAACAGTCTTCTGATGCTGCATATCCCTTGATGGTTGCTGCTGCTAACCAGCCAACTGTAGTAACTGTCTCTAATTACTGTGTTAAATTTCTCTAGCTGCTTATTCCCTCAGGGAATCAGTTCAGTTACAATACCCTTGCATCTGTCTTTCCTTTCTCTCAGCTTTTACTAAAACCTCGGGGTGGGGGGAAGCTAGGTGGTATCTTGGTTAGAGCACCAGCCCTGGAGTCAAAAGGACCTGAGTTCAGATCCAACCTCAGACACTTAATAATTGCCTAGCTGTGGGACCTTGGGCAAGTCACTTAACCCTACAGCCTTAAATAAATAAAATTAAAAAAAAATCTAGACTGTATTACTGTTTAATTTCTTTCTTATTTTAATATCTTCAGTAATGCATGAATGTTTTCTTTCTCTAATACTTCTGGGTCAAAACCCAGTCTTTCAATGAATTCTTTCTCAAACCCTACACTATACTACACCATCATTTTTCCTTCATCAGGATACTCAATCTGCATTCAGGGTGCAGCAGTTCTTTCACTGGATGTGGATAGCATTTTACATCAAGAGTTTTTTGAAACTGGCTTGGATCAATGTTTTGCACATAGTTGATCATTGTAGAGTGTTGTTATTACTGTGTACAGTGTTCTGGTTCTGCTCACTTCACTAAGCAACAGTTCATATAAGTCATTCCAGGTTTTTTTGAAATCTACCTGTTCATCATTTCTTATAGAACAGTAATACTCCATTACATCCATATACCACAACATGTTCAGCCTTTCCCCAGTTGATGGGCATTTCTTCAATTTCCACTTTTTTAAAAACTATTTTATTTATTTTTCCAAAGTACAATGGTAGCTTTCAACAATCATTTTTTTGCAAGTTTTGGGTTGTACATTTTTCTCCCTCCCTCTGTCAGAAAGCAATCTAATATAAGCTATACATGTATAACCATGCTAAATATAGATCAACATTAATTATGTTGTGAGAGAAAAATTAAATTCAAACAGAGAAAGAATTAGAAGGGACAAAAAGACAATACCTACTTTTAAAAAATGGAAGATAGTAAGCTTTGGTCTACATTTAAGCTCCACAGTGCCTTTTCTGGCTATCAATGGTTTTTTTTCCTATAACAAGTCTTTTAAAATTGTCTTTTATTATACTGCTGAAATGTGTAAGTACACCATAGTTGATGATTGCACAGTATTGTTTTTAGCATGTATAATGTTCTTCTGGTTCTGTTCTCTTCACTCTGCATCAGTTCATACAAGTCTTTCCAGGTTATTACAAAATCCCATCCACCATGATTTCATATAAAGATATTGTGTTTAATCACATTCATATACCACAATTTTTTTCCTCCATTCTTCAATTGATAGTCATCCCTTCAATTCCAAGAATTCTTTACCACCATAAAAAGAGTTGCTATAAATATTTTTGCATGAATGGGTTTTTTTTTTTACCCTTTTTTATGGTCTCTTTGGGATACAGAACTAGTTATAGTATTACTGAATCACAGGTATGCATGGTTTTATTGCCCTTTATTTGCTCTCCAGAAAGGCTGAATCAGTTCACAATTCTACCAACAGAGCACCCTAATTTTCCCACATCTTCTCCAACATTTATCATTTGTTTTTCTGTTATATTCAATCTGACAGATTGTGTGTAAGGTGGCACCACAGAATTGTTTTAATTTATATTTCTCTAATCAGTTAATTTACATTTCTCTAATCTATTCATATGTCTATTAGCATTTATTTTAATATCTGAAAAACTATTTACATCCTTTGACCATTTATCAATTGAAAAATTACTTGTATTCATATAAATTTGACTTAGTTCTCTATATATTTTAGAAATGAGGCCTTTAGAAATTTTGTTTCCCAACTTTCTGTTTTCTTCTAATCATGGTTGCTTTTTTTTGTTTTTTGTTTCTGCAAAAATCTTTTAATTTAATGTAATCACAATTATCCATTTTGCATTTCATAATGGTCTCTCACTTCTTTGGTCATGTATTCTACCCTTCTACATAAATATGACAGGCAAACTATTTTTTTTTTAGTTTTTTGCAAGGCAATGGGGTTGAGTGGCTTGCCCAAGGCCACAGCTAGGTTAATTATGAAGTGTCTGAGACCCGGATTTGAACCCAGGTAGTCCTGACTCCAGGGCTGGTGCTCTATCCACTTCGTCACCCAGCTGCCCCAAGGTAAACTATTTCTTGCTCTCCTAATTTGCTTATAGTATCAATCCTTTATTACTAAATCATGTATCTCTTTTGACCTTATCTGATTACAAATTATCTTTAAAACAATTTTTTATTGATGTCTTCTATTTTTTATATGATCATATTTACCCCCCAAATTCCTCACCTTCCCAGAGAGACATTTTATATTTTAAAAATAGTATTTTTGAGGGCAGCTAGGTGGCACAGTGGACAAAGCAACTGCTCTGGAGTCAGGAGTACCTGGGTTCAAATCCTGTCTCAGACACTTAATAATTACCTGGCTGTGCGGCCTTGGGCAAGCCACTTAACCCTGTTTGCCTTGCAAAACCTAAAAAATAGTATTTTTCAAAAGATAATAAAAGAAAGAAAAAAATCAATACAACTGATCAGATCAAAGAACATTTCCCAGTCAAAATTAAATAAGGATCCAAAGTTTAAATGACAGTTCAAATCACACTTAACTTCATCAAAGAGAAGATCACTTAAAATGTTAGTTCTTTTTTTTTAGTTAGTTTTTTTTGCAGGCAAACAGGGTTAAGTGACTTACCCAAGGCCGAACAGCCAGGTAATTATGAAGTGTCTGAGACCGAATTTGAACCCAGGTACTCCAGAGCCAGTACTTTATCCACTGCTCCACCTAGCCACCCCATGAGTATTGTTGTAAAAAAATTTAAATAAAATATTAGCAAAGCGATTACAAGTTATCAATAGGATAACACACTATGATTAGACAGGCTTTGTAGCAGGACCATAGAATTGGTTCAATGTTAGGAAAACTAATTGACCACATCAATAACAAAATTTACAGAAATGATATGATTATCTCAATAAATGCTGAAAAAGCTTTTGACAAGATACAGCACCCATTCCTATTAAAAACACTAGAGAGAAAAAAAAGAAAAAAGAAAAACACTAGAGAGCATAGGAATAAATGAAGTTTTCCTTAAAAAGATAAGCAGTATTTTTCTGAAACCATCAATAACCATTATATGTAATGGGGACAAGCTAGAAATATTTCCAGTAAGATAAGGGCTGAAACAAGAATGCTTATTGTCACCACCACCATTATTCAATATTTTATTAGAAATGTTTATTTTAGCAATGAGAAGGAAAAAGAAATTGAAGGAATTAGAATAGTAATAAAATAAAACTCACTTTTTCAAGATGATAAGATTTTATAAAGAATCCTAGAAAATCAACTAAAATTCTGCTTGAAACAACTTTAGCAAAATTGAAGGATATAAAATAAACCCACATAAATCACCAGCAATTCCATATATTATCAACAAAGCCCAGCAACAAGAGATAGAAAGAGAAATTCCATTTAAAATAACTGTAGGCAGCTAGGTGGTGAAGTGGATAGAGCACCAACCCTGGAGTCAGGGAGTACCTGAGTTCAAATCAGGCCTTAGACACTTAATAATTACCTAACTGTGTGGCCTTGGGCATGTCACTTAACCCCGTTTACCTTGCAAAAAAAAAGCCAATTAGGAGAACAAGGAATAGTTTATCAGTCATATCTATGGAGAGGGGAGGAGTTTATGAGCAAATAGAGAACATAATAAAATGCAAAATGGATAATTTTGATTACATTAAATTAAGAAAATTTTGCACAAATAAAACCAATGGAAGCAAGCTTAGAAGGACCCAATAAATTTAAATTTTTAAAAAAAAGTTTAATTGGTTGATTGATATTAGGGAGAATACATTAAAATAAAAGTTCAAGCTAGTCTCAACCCTGCAGAGTTAACCTTAGGAACCTGAGAGAAAGCTGTAGCCAATCTCACTTTGGGAAACCAATTTATCAGTGTGAAAAATCGGATAAGAATGGATAAGGGGTAAGGATCCCCTGAATCTATACAGGTTATATAAGTATTTCCATAAACAAAGTGGAAAAGGAAAAAAAGGATTATATATGAATCTCTATCTTACATAATTTGCTTTTCTTTTTAAGTCACAGCATCAGTATTAAATCATGTTGTCACTGATCCTTTTTGATGCTGCCCTGCTTGTCTGTTTCAAATTTCTTCTGCTTTCTTCTGAGAAATAAAAAAAAAATTGAATAATACCATTTTCTTTCTTTTCTCTTTTTAAAATTTTGGTAACCCTATTGCACTACTCACTCTCCCCCCAACTCCCTACCTCACTGGAAAAAAAAATGAAATTTGTATCACAACTGCAGAGTTAAGTAAACAAATTCTTACATTGATTACATCAGAAAAGGCATATTTCACTCTGCATCAACTCTGAGTCAGAAAGTAGGTAACATGTTCTATCATTACTCTTTTTTCAACATCATGTCCTTTCCAAGGAAAACTTTGAACTCTCACCTTGGAACCCTAGAAGACTTATATAGTGAAGTTTCTCCTTTTTTTCCTCAGATTTAGACCTCCATCTGACTTCCCAGCAATGTCCAAACTATGCCATGAATCATCATCCTGCTTCCCCCCCCTTAAAATGCAAACTTCTTGAGGGAAGAGGTCTCTTATTGCCTATATTTATAAAACCAAATCAATAATTAAAGGAAGACATAAGGAGTAAAAATTATAGATTTTCAGGAATTCAAAAGAAAAAACAAAAGGTAAGAAACAATTTTTAAACATTTAGTCTGAATTTTTAATATTCCCCCCACCCTAGAATGAGCCTTTTCTACATACACAATAGAAAAGAAAAAAGTGTTTGTAAACAAAACTATGAATGTCTTTTTCATATAGCTTGCTTTTGAAAGAGTAAGTAAGGGGTGGCTAGGTGCCATAGTGGATAGAGCACGGGCCTTGGAGTCAGGAGTTCCTGGGTTCAAATCCAGCCTCAGACACTAATTATCTAGCCGTGTGGCCTTGGGCAAGCCACTTAACCCCATTTGCCTTGCAACCCCCCCAAAAAAAAGGTAAGTAATAAGTTCTATAAGTTAACTTTCAAAACTGTCCTGCTTGAGTTCTCAAGAAGACATCAGTCATTGTTACATGAAAAAATGCACTAAATCACTACTGATTAAATAAATAAAAGTTAATATAATTCTGAGGTATCACATAATTAGATTGATCTACATGACAGAATTGGAAAATGACAAATGTTGATGAAGATATGGAAAAATTAGAATATTAATACAATGTTTTGATGGAAGTGTAAATGGATCTAACCAATAAGGAGAACAGTTTGAAAAATGCCCCAAAAGATATAAAACTGCATACTCTGACCCACCAATATCACTGTATTATACAGACCACTGGGTCTGTATCCCAAAGAGAACAAAGAAAAGGAGAAAGGACCCATGTGTACATTAAATAATTATGGTAGCTCTTTTGGGGATGGCAAAGCTTTAGAAATGGAATACCCAAAAAGTAGGGAATGGCTGAATAAATTGTGATATATGATTGTTTTTTAAAATTTTCTTAATTTAATTTTTTTTTTTTTGCTTTTACAAGGCAGTGGGGTTAAGTGACTTGCCCAAGATCACACAGCTAGGTAATTATTATACGTATTTGAACTCAAGTCCTCTTGACTCCAGGGCTGGTTCTTTATCCATTACGGCACCTAACTGCCCTGTGATATATAATTGTGATGGAATTTTTGTTATTGTTCTATTGTTTCAATCATGTCAGCTTCTTAGTGATCCCATTTTGAGTTTTCTTTTTAGAATACTAGAGTGGTTTCCCATTTCTTTCTCCACTTCATTTTACTGATAAGGATCTGAAGTTAAGTGACTTGCCCAGAATCACATGGCTAATATCTGAAGTCAAATTTGAACTCATGACTCTCTATATACTGTGTCACCTAGCTGTCCTGTGATTGCGCTATAAGACACAGAATGGTTACAGAAAAACCTGGTAAAAATTCATATGGACTCATGCAAAATGAAGTGAACAGAATCAGGAGAACAATGTACACAGTAACAGCATTATTGTTAGGATAAGCAACTGTGAAAGACGTAACTACTCTGATCTGAGCAATGATCCAAGACAGTTTCAAAGAATACCTGATGAAAAATGCTATCCACCTCTAGAGAAAGAACTGATGTACTCTGATTGCTAATTGAAGCACACTATTTTTACTTTCTTTAATTTTTTGTTTTTGTTTGTGTGTTTTCTTTTGCAACAAGGAAAAAAATGAAATTTGATTTAATAATTGATATTAAATATATAATATAATTGATATTAAATTGCTTGCATTCTCAAGGAGAGGAGTGCAAAGTGGTTGGAAGAGAATTTGTAACTCAATATTTTTTATAATTGCTGTTAAACTTACGCCCAAAGGATGAACTGATGCCGAGTGAGATGAGCAGAAGCACAAAAACACTGTATATCCTTAACAGCAACATGGGGGTGATGTTCAACCTTGAAGGACTCGCTCATTCCATCAGTGCAGCAATCAGGAACAATTTTGGGCTGTCTGCAAAGGAGAGTACCATCTATATCCAGATAAGGAGCTGTGGAGTTTGAACAAAGTTCAAGGACTATTCCCTTTAATTTAGGAAAAAACAGATATCTTTTTGTCTGATCTTGTTACCTCTGACTTCTCTTCTTTAAGGATAGGATTTCTCTCTCATCATACCGAATTTGGATAAAGGTACAACATGGAAACAAAGTAAAGACTGACAAATTGTTTTCTGTGGGGTGGGGGTGGGGGAGGGAAGTAAGATTGGGGGAAAATTGTAAAACTCAAATAATATCTTTAATAAAAATAAATTTAAACTTACGCCCAAAGGGCAACAAAAATGTGCATACCGTTTGATCCAGCAATACCACTGCTGGGCCTATAACCTGAAGAGATGATGAAAAAGGGTAAAAACATCATGTGTACAAAAATATTCATAGCAGCCCTGTTTGTGGTGGCAATGAATTGGAAATTAAGTGAATGTCCTTCATTTAGGGAATGGCTTAACAAACTGTGGTATATATATGTCATGGAATACTATTGTTCTATTATAAACCAGGAGGGATTGGAATTCAGAGAAGTCTGGAGGGATTTGCATGAAATGATGCTGAATGAGATGAGCAGAACCAGAAAAACACTGTACACCCTATCAGCAACATGGGGGTGATGATCAATCTTGAGATGGACTTGTTCATCAGTGCAACAATCAGGGAAAATTTAGCCCTACAGAAAAAAAAAAGAAGAAATACGATGGTCACATCATTTTACAGATGAAAAAATTGAAAGAAACAGAATCAAGGGCTTCATATAGCTAATAAATGTCTGAAGCCAGATTTGAATTCAGATTTTCCTGACTCTGGGCCTAATGCTTTATCCACAGTGCCACCCAGCTGCCCAGGAATGCCTTCCTCCCTCCTCCCCACTCCCATTTGGATGTTTTTTTAAATTGCCCAGAAAGAAGCAAAAACAAGTAGAACAGTTTTAAAAAATTATTTTTATGATTATTTCATATTAATATGGAAATATGTTTAATATAATTTTATACATGTATAATCTATATTAGATTATTTGCTATCAAGGGGAGGAGAGAGAGAAAAGGGAGGGGGAAAATGTCATTTAAATATGATTTTATTTGTGTGAATAGTTTAACGGCAATTATTTTCATTGTAAAGATTATATTTATTTTGAGTTTTACAATTTTTCCCTTAATCTTACTTCCCTCCCATATTGTTTCCATGGTATACATTGATCCAAATCGAATGTGATTAGAGAGAAATCATATCTTTAAGGAAGAAACATAAAGTATAAGAGTTAGCAAGATCAGACAATAAGATATCTGTTTTTTTTCTAAATTGAAGGTAAATAATCTTTGGTCTTTGTTCAAATTCCACAATTCTTTCTTTAGATATAGATGGTATCCTCCATTGAAGACACCCCAAAATTGTCCCTGATTGTTACACTGATTTAATATCAATTATATTATATATTTAATATCAATTATTAAAACAATAAAAACAAATTTCACTTTTTCCTTGTTGCAAAAGAAAACATACACACAAAACCAAAAAATTAAAGAAAAGGAAGTTTGATTCACTTCTAACTACTCTGTCCTCAATAATCTCCTCTCTTAACACTCCCTCTTCCCAGTATCAATGCCCCCCCCATTCTTCTTGACTTCTCTGCAGTCTCTGACACTGTTGATCACCCTCTTCTGTTTGATACCCTTTTTTCTCTAAGTTTTTGTGATACTTTCTCTCCTGGTTCCCATACTTGTCTAAATTCTCCTGAGTTTCTTTGGTGGGCCTTCATTCTGGTTGCTCCCATTAACCCCAAGGTTTTTCTCCTTCTATATGTTTCCCTTGATGATCTCTTCAGATTCATTGGATTCAATGATCATCTCTATTTAGACAATTCTTAGATCCATTTATCCAACTTTCCCTTTTTTCCTACCTTCATTCTTGTGTATCTCCACTTGCCTAGGGGACATCATCCAGTGGATTAAACTCAATATGTCCAAAAGTAAATTTAGCTTTTTTTCTGAAATCCTCCTCTCTTATTGTTGAAGGTATCACATTGCTCCTAATCACTCACGTTTGCAACCTAGGCTATGTCACTTATGATCAAATGAGATCATATTTGTAAAGTACTTGATTCAGAGTAGATACCAATTAAGTGCTTATTTCCTCCTCTTTCCTTTTTTCATTCTCTAATCCTCTCACCTCTCACATTCAATATTTGTAGTGTTTTCTTTTTTTCCTTTTTTGCAAAGCAATAGAGAAGTGACTTGACCAAGGTCCCACAGTTAGGTAATTATTATGAAGTGTCTGAGTTCAGATTTGAACTCAGGTCCTCCTGACTACAGGGCCTGTGCTCTATTCACCACACCACCTAGCTGCTCTTATGTTGTTTTTTTTTTTTAGGTTTTTTGCAAGGCAAATGGGGTTAAGTGGCTTGCCCAAGGTCACACAGCTAGGTAATTATTAAGTGTCTGAGGTCAGATTTGAACCCAGGTACTCCTGACTCCAAGGCCAGTGCTCTATCCACTGTGCCACCTAGCCGCCCCTGCCCTTATGCTTTCAATTGGGGGTTGGAGGAAGGACACAAAGGAAGATTTTGGTTGATTAAAACAAGATATTTTTAAAAATTTTATTATTGCTTGTTGACTGACTGGGCTCCAAGCCCCAACTCTATGAAGCAAGTGGTAAAGTTACTTGCTAAGAGTAACTCTGATACTGAATGATAGAGGAAGATGCATATTCAGTTCCTAGAAAATCTATCATAGAGTAAATAGAGAGAAGAATAAAATATTGACTAAAGGAGGACTTGAAGGGAATTTACTATGGTGATGAGTAGGGTAGAAAATATAAGGGGCAGGAGCCACTGGCTATAGAAGCCAACAATGAATTGCCTCTGCCAACTGCCTTTGCTTTACTGATCTCACATTAATTTAAGATCTCTTGTTGGTTATGAAAGAAGACCATCACTATATTAGAGATGAGTTATAGTATGTTTGTGACTTATCAGAACAATATGAGTTGTTCATCTCATGATGTTGTTGATGTGTACATTGTTCTCTTGACTCTACTCCCTTCATTCAGTATCAGATCCTGGAAGTCATTCCATGCTTCTCTAAAGTCCAACCACTTATGGTTATAGAACAATAATATTCCATAGTATTCATGTACTATAACTTGTTTAGCCATTCCCCAATTGTTGGGCATCCCCTCTATTTCCAATTCTTTGCCACTACAAAAAAGAACTACTATGAATATTTTGGAAAATGTTAGACTCTTCCCATATTTTACAATTTCTTCTGGATATAGTCCTAGAATTGGAATTGTTGAGTCAAAAGGTAAGAACAGTTTTATTGCTCTTTGGGCATAGTTACATATTGCTCTTCAGAAACTTTGGATCTGTTCACAACTCCACCAGCAATGCATCAATGTCCCAATCCTCCCACAATTTCTCCAACATTGATCATCTCCCCTTTTTCTCATTTGGGCTAATCTAATAGGTGTGAGGTAATACCTCATTGCTGTTTTAATTTGCATTCTTCTAATCAATAGTGATTTGGAGCATTTTTATATATATATAGCTTTAATTTCTTCATTTGAAAACTGTCTGTTCATATCCTTTGACCATTTATCATTTAGAGAAAGACTTGTGACCTTATAAATTTGATGCAATTCTCTACTTATTTTAGAAATGGGAACTTTATCAGAACTCCTGGTTGTGAAGATTGTTTCCCAGCTTTCTGCTTTTCTTAGGAAAGAGGAAAACATGTTAAGGGGTGTCATGAGGTTTTGGAGAATGTACCCCTATGACAAGGGCTTATCAGGACTCAGAGGAGGACAAAGCCTGTCAAATTGTATATGAGCTGGACATTGTTGAAATTCCCCCTCTAGGGGCATTACCTGTTCTTGCAGGAGTGTTAATTAACCCTTCAATCACTCCAGGCTAAGTTTCATTATTGGAAGCACCTGAAAGACAAACAGTTCTTGTTGCTAGAGAACTCAGCAAGTATCACATCCAAACAACAGCCCTAAGTGAAACAAGACTGGCAAATGAAGGTCTTATTGAAGTCAGAGCTAGATACATGTTTTTTTCTGGAGCGGCCAGGAAAGAGTTGTAAATTTTGCAATCAAAACTAATCAAATCAGGCAGTCTAGGTAGCAAAGTAGATAGAGCACTGGCCCTGGAGTCAGGAGTACCTGGGTTCAAATGTGACTTCAGACACTTTCTAATTACCTAGCTGTGTGGCTTTGGGCAAGCCACTTAGCCCCACTGCCTTGCAAAAACCTAAAAAACAAAGCAAAACAAAAAAAACAAAAAAAAAAATCTAATCAAATCAATAAACTTGTATTCCTACCAAAAGGAGTGAACAAAAAGTTGCTAAATAAAAAATAAGAACTTCCCAGGGTTTACCAGCAGGCTAGTTCATCCATTTTTTTTTTTACAAGGCAGTAGGGTTAAGTGACTTGTCCAAGGTCACACAGCTAGGTAATTTTTTTTTTAAGTTTCTGAGGCTGGATTTGGTCTTCCTGACTCCGGGCCAGTGGTCTATCATTAGTTCATCCATTTCTAAGAAAGCAGAATTTAATTCTATCAAAAGTTCAGTACAAGCAAAGCTCAGGAAGGTGCAGGATTCTTGGTTTAGTAAGAAGGTAGATGAAATTCAGTTTTTTTTTAGGTTTTTTTTTGCAAGGCAAATGGGGTTAAGTGGCTTGCCCAAGGCCACACATCTAGGTAATTATTAAGTGTCTGAGACCGGATTTGAACCCAGATACTCCTGACTCCAAGGCCGGTGCTTTATCCACTACACCACCTAGCCGCCCCTGAAATTCAGTTTTATGTGATTGATAACAATCCAATATGCTTTTATAATGCCCTGAAGGCTATTTACTGATTGAAGACCAGTGTTGGATCTCAGTTACTCAGTGCTGATGGAGCCATATTGATTAGTGATCAGAACACGGTCCTAGAGAGACAGGCTGAACACTTCCACAGGGTTCACAACAGACCATCATCAGCTAAAGCTACTGATCATATATCTCAAATTGAAGTCAATCATTCCCTAGCTAAAGTTACAACTAGAAAAGGAGTTTTGAATGCTATAAGGTCTCTTTCATGTGGCAAAGCTGAGATTGGGGGTTTCATTGTTCATATAAAAGCTGACAAAATTTCCAGGTTATATGAAGAGGAGGTTATGGCCCAGGAATTCAAAGATACCTGTGACAATTACTGGGGATGGGAAGGTGGGGGAAAGGAGGAAGTTGGAAGGAGAGGGAGCTCTCTCTTGGTCATTGCTAGCAAGATTCTTGCCAGAGTCCTCCCAAAAGACTGATCCTTCATCTGGAAGATAAGACATCTTCCCAAGAGCTAGTGTGACTTCAGAAAGGGCTGAGGTGGGGGCAGCTAGGTGACACAGTAGTTAGAGTGCTGGCCCTAGTGTCAGGAGGACTTGAATTCAAATCCGGCCTCAGACACTAAATAATTGCCTAGTTGTGTGACCTTGGGCAAGTCACAACCCCATTGGCATAAATAAACTTAAAAAAAAGGACTGAGAAATGATCAATATGGAGTTTGCTGCTTGACAATCCCAGGAGAAATGCCAAGTACAGAACAGAGGTCTATATGCAAAGTTTGTAGGTTTGACTGAGACCTGTCAGTCATGAAGGCTTATGGAAAATTGTGTCAAAATTTGGGTGCCCGGAGAAGTTCATCAGTATTACACGTTCATGAAGACGTGCTTGCCTGGATTCTAGATAATGGACAATGCTCTGTCACTTCTCCAGTCACCAGTGGAGGAAACAAGGCTGCTTGCTCTTGTGCAAGTATGATGATTTCAGTGATGTTCTCAAATGCATTCAATGGGGAAGAACATGGCACAAGGTCAGCCGCAACTTTGAAACTCTTCAACCTGAAAAGATTAAAGTAGAGGGAGTACTGAGGCATGATTTTTCATTTATACATTATCATGCACTCTCTGCAGCTTCTGAAGTTGAGGTGCAGCAAAATATGGACAGATTTTCTGCTGCTTATAGTAGTTTTGGTCTAACAATTAACACGAAGAAAAACCCAGGTGCTCCAACAGCCAACACCACACCATCCATATATGGAACCATTGGTTACAGCAAATGGAGAAGTTTTAAATTCTCTTACCTTGGCAGTATGCTTTCCAGGGATGAACACATTGATAATGTGGTGGCTGCACGTACATATCACCAGAACTAGTTCAGTATTTGGTAGACCCTGAAAGAAAGTGTGGGAGAGAAGAGTTACAAGGCTGCCTACCAAACTGAAGGTCTACAGAGACATTATGCTGAACTCTTTGTTGGTTGCTTGTGAAACCTTCACAACTTACCAATAGTATTGTCAGAGCTAGCTCAGTATTTGGGAGGCTCCAGAGAAAGTGTGAGAGAGAAGAGGTATTAGACTGGCTACCAAAATGAAGGTCTACAGAACCATTGTGCTGACCTCATTACTACATGCCTGTGAAACCTGGACAGTCTACCAGCACCATGTCAGGAAACTGAATTGCTTCCATTTAAATTGTCTTAGGAAGATTCTGAAGATCATCTGACCAAAATAAGTTACCAGACACTGAGATTCTTTCTCAAACTGAACTGCCAGACATTGAAACAATTCCTCCACAGAGAGGGCAGCTCTGAAGGACTGGCCACATTGTTGAAATGTATGGGGTAAACCATTTCTCCCAGGTGTGAATACGAATCTTTCCTAATCACAATGTTCCAGCTTGACTGGAAAAGGTCATATTTAGACATTCACTTAGTAGTCATTATACAATCAAGGTGGACATCCTTATATGGAATTCAGTTTATTCACCTAGTTTATAGCTTCTGATACTTATGTAGATCTGAGGCTTTGCATGGTGCCAGCTTTGTTCCAATCCCCTCTCACTGTCCTGGCTTGGAGTCAACCTAACCTTACTTGCGAATAGCAGACAGGAGCTGGTGTGGAGAAGCAGCCAGTGGCTGACAACAAGCAGACAGAGGGAGAAGTGGATTGGGAACATGGAGGCTGATAAGCAAACTTGCACTATACAGGTAGATTTATGTGTGGACTTGACCCTGCAGCCTCCACTGCAATAAAAAGCCTCAGCATTCCTTTGGTCTCTCTGAATAAAGAATCTGCAAAGCAATGAATATGGGATTTGTTTGAAACAACCTGCTCTCCTCAATTAGATAAGGACATTCAATTGGCATCATTGTAGAAGTTTTTTTTCTTTTTTTAGGTTTTTTTAAAATTTATTTTTTATTCTCATTTTGTACAAATTTTTTTTTGCATTAGTAAGATATTTTTGTTTACAGGTAAACAAAATACCCCTCCCCCCCATGAATATAGAAAGACTTGCTTGGGTGAAAGAAGTAAAGAGGAGAGAAAAAAATTAAAATAAAAAAATAATAGTAATAATTGTAGGTATGGCCAGGTGGTGCAATGGACGAAGCACCAGCCCTGGAGCCACGAGCACCCGAGTCCATATGCAGCCTCTTTTTTTTTATTAATTTATTTTTTTTTATTCTCATGTTATACAAATGTTTTTCTTTACATTAATAAAATATACTTGTTTACAAGTAAACAAAATACATCTCCCCCCATGAATATAGATAGACTTGCTTGGGCAAAAAAGTAAAGGGAAGAGAAAAAAATTAAAATTAAAAAAAATAATAGTAATTATTGTAGGTATGGCCAGGTGGCACAATGGACGAAGCACCAGCCCTGGAGCCACGAGCACCTGAGTCCACATCCAGCTTCGTAAACCCAATAATCACCCAGCCATGTGACATGCAAGCCACCCGATCCCCACTGCCCTGCAAAAACCAAAAAGAAGAAAAAAAAAGACCCAAAATAAAATAAAATAGTAATAATAGTAGGGTTGGGGGGTGGCAGACAGAGCATTGGCCCTTGAGCCAGGAGCACCTGGGTCCAAATCTGGCCCCAGACACCCAAAGATCACCCTGCTATGTGGCCCCAGGCAGGGCACCCAGCCCCACTTGCCCAGCACCCTCCCCCAAATAATAATAACAAAAAATGTGCTTCAGTCTTTGTTCCAACACCAACAACTCTGTCATGGGTGGATCACATTCTTTATGATAAGTCCATCACAAGAGTTACTTCCATATTTTTCCAACATTGCCATTGCTGATCGCAATTCCCTCCTTTCTTATTTCTCCACTACCATGTACTATATTTTCTCTCTCCTTTCACTCTGACTCTGCTGTAGGGTCGCTACATGGAGCAGCAGACAGATCCCTGGTCCTAGGGCCAAGAAGTCCTGAGGCCCCACCCCACCCCTTGGGCCCAGAATCCACCTGGCCCTATGGTCCTGGGCAGGCCTTCCAATCCCAGCCCCTTGCAAGAAGTAAAAAAGAAAATGTGTTATATCTGACCACTCTCCCCACCATGGTCCATCCTCTCCTCCTTTATTCACATTCCCACCCCTCCCCCCTGCTCCCCCCTCCTTCTTACTCCAGATGTCTATACCCCATTGAGTATATTTGCTGTTTCCTCTCCTAGCCATCCCTGATGAGAGCAAAGGTTCCCTCATTCCCCCTTGCCTCCCCCCTTCCATATCATTGCAATAGCTCATTGTAATAAAAAAAATCTTATTATGTGAAATATCTTGGACTATTCCCCCTCTCCTTTTTCTTTCTCCCATTCCATTTCCCTTTTTTTTTCTATTGACTCCAGTTTTACACCATATTTTATCTTCGAATTCAGCTTTCTCCTGTGCTTCAACTATAAAAGCTCCCTCTACCCGCTCTATTAACTGAGAAGGTTCATATGAATATTATCAGTATCATTTTTCTATACATGCAGTTCAGCCTCGTTAAGTCCCTCATATTTCCCCCCTCTCCTCCAATCTCCATGCTTCACCTGAGTGCTGTATCTGAAGATCAAACCTTTTGTTCAGCTCTGGCCATTCCAAAAGGAACATTTGAAATTCCCCTGGTTCATTGAAAGTCCTTCTTTTTCCCTGGAAGAAGACATTCAGCCTTGCTGGGTAGTTCATTCTTGGCTGTATTCTAAGCTCTTTTGCCTTCCAGTATATTGTATGCCAAGCCCTACGAGCTTCCAGTGTAGTTGCTGCTAAGTCCTGTGTGATCCTGACTGCAGCTCCACGATATTTGAACTGTGTCCTTCTGGCTGCTTGTAATATTTTCTCTTTGACTTGGGAGTTCTGGAACTTGGCTATAATATTCCTAGGGGTTGGTTTTTTGGGATCTCTTTCTCGGGGGGATTGGTGGATTCTCTCCATTTCTATTTTGCCCTCTTCTTCTAGAATATCAGGGCAATTTTCCTGTAGTAATTCTTTGAAAATGATGTCAAGGCTCTTTTCCTCATCATGACTTTCAGGTATTCCAATAACTTTTAAATTATCTTTCCTAAGTCTGTTTTCCATATCAGTTGTTTTTTCAATGAGATATTTCACATTTTCTTCTAATTTTTCATTTTTTTGGTTTTGAAGTATTGATTCCTGATTTCTGGTAAATTCATCAATCTCCCTGAATTCTATTCTTTGTCTGAAGGATTTGTTCTCCTCAGAGAGTTTTCTTATCTCTTTTTCTATCTGGCCAATTTTGCTTTTTAAAACATTCTTCTCCTCAATAACTTTTTGAACTGTTCCATCCATTTGACCTAACCTGGTTTTTAGCATGCTATTTTCTTCAGCTTTTTTTTTGGATTTCCTTGACTAAGCTGCTGACTTCATTTTCATGTTTTTCCTGCATCTCTCTCCTTTCTTTTCCCAGTTTTCCTTCCAACTCCCTCATTTGATTTTCAAAGTGTTTTTTGAGCTCTTGTCACAGCCTGAGCCCAATTTCTGTTTTTCTTGGAGTCTTTAGATGTAGGAGCTTGTGCTTCCTCATCTTCAGACTGAGTATTTTGATCCTTCTTGGGCTCATTTGCAAAATATTTCTCAATAGTCTTCCTCTTATTTCTCTGCTTGCTCATTTCCCCAGCCTGGTCCTGGTTTTGGGGTGCTTCCTGAGCTTTTGGGACACTCCCACAAGGGTCTCAGTGTGTGAGGCTCTGTCCTCCCTCCTGGTCTGTGAATGACCATAAGTGCCCCCCTCTGCCACAGGGCCGAGGTGGGGGGGGCCCTGTTATTCTATGGGGGGGCCTAGACTGGGATCAGTATCTGAATGTGGTCAGAGCCTCAGAGTCCTGTTCCAGAGACAGAGGACAGAGCTCAGCAGTCTCTCTTCACTCCCCTCTCTCAGCTCAATGGGCTCATGCCCTGGGGGCTCCTGCTTACTGGCTCCTCCTGCTTCTTTTTTGGGGTCTGGGCTGCTGAAAGACCAAGCTGCTGGCTGTGTGCCCTGAGGGCTGGGTTCCATGTGCTCTCTTAGGCAGAGGTCCCCCACTGTTCCCCCACTTTGTGCCCGGTGCTCCCCAGGGTGCAGCTCAGGAGACTCCCCCACTGATGTGAGCTGTGGCTCCTAGCACCCTGGGGGTGCTTTTGGGAGGCTGAAGTTCTTTCGCTCTGATGGGCCACCCCTCTGGCAGGCCACCCCTCCGACCCTGGGGAGCAGAGCCTTTCTGCTCTTTTCCAGGTTACCTTGAGTAGGAGAACTGCCTCACTGGGTCCCTTTGTGGGTTGTGTCTCTCGAAAGTTTAGTTAGAGTCCTTAGCTTATGAGTTTTATCAGAGAGCTCCTAAGACTGGATCCCTTTTTGTCGCCATCTTGGCTCTGCCCCCCATTGTAGAAGCTTTGACATGATTGATTTGCCATATATTGGTTTTGGCTCTACAAAATGTTAAACATGCACTTGCCTAAAAGATTATTTTATAGAGAACTCACAGAGGCAAGGACTCCTATGGTGATCAGAAAAAGTAATACAAGTACACTGACAAGGTTTTTCTTAAAAACTTTGGAATAGATTGTGCAGCATGGGAGACACTGGCACAGGAACCCCAGCCTGGCGTGCCCTCATCAAAGAGGGCATGCTCTATGAGCAAGTGAGAATGAAAGCAGCTCAAAGGAAATGAGATATGTATAAATTTTAGAATCCATCCCAAATGGTCATGTGGACTATTGGTACTAGACTTGTGGTAGAAGTTGCAAAGCTCACTTTGGTGTGATCAACCACAGTCAGACACACTATCACTTGACTCTAAAGTAGTGATATCTGTCAGGAGCCAGGGTCTCTAAGCTGTTTGACACAGTTGCGGCAAGAAGACTCAAGGCAGTCACACTGCCTGATGGAACAGCATTTCCTTCTTCAATATATATAGGGATTCCATATATACCCATATTTATAGGTCTATTATTGATTGCAAAACTTAGTCATCCTAATAGTGGAATGACTATAAAGGAAGGATTTCAGAGAAATTCCTTGAATAAAACAGATTGTGAACTCTGTCCAAATTTAACAGGACTGCCTCTCCCTGAGACATACAAAAGGCTTCAGCATTATGAAATCTTTGGAAGATACAGTACTGGGAGTTCCAGGGAGATGTCAGAATATATACAGGGAAACCAGATACAAGATGGGTCAGATAGAAGTCCAGGGAAATTAACAGTTTTGCCCCCCTTATCATACACAGGAATATATGATGAAGATGGTGGGAGAATAGTTAGTATAGGTAACCAATATGTGAATTCTAACAGCCTTAGTTTATTGGGAAAGAATAAAAAGTCATAGAAACCGTAGCATCTACCAACAAGGGCTGAAAGGAAAATTAGTTATTGAAGGAGTCAACAGACAGGTGGACAAATATAACTACCCTCGCTATAGGTTGTCAAGGGAGCATATTGAAAAACATTACATATGTGGTACAAAAACATAGAAGCATTCCATTAAACAAATTATATCAAAGATTATTATAAGGAAAGTTCTGTTTAATCAATAACTTTACTATGCAGCAACAAACTAGGCAACAGGCAGGTTGAGGTCATCACGGTCTGAACAGGGACAAGAAAATTAACTACATGATTGATAATCACACTTGTAACTACTACATGATCAAACTTGTAACCATATGAACTACATGATTAATGATGAAAATTGTATACTTTTGTAACCAAGGAAATGATTTTAGTTTACTTGTTTCACATGATTTTGAGACTATAAAAATAAATCTAAGCAGCTGACAGTCAGTCAACGTGCTCCTGCCTTTACCCACTTGTTGACTCAACTCATTTCGCCAACTCTATCCCTCCTGTCAGGTTCCAAGAACCCCTCGGAGGCTGGACCTGCAATGTCATTTTGGTTTTCTAAGAGAACAAAGGACAACAATAACCACCCTTGTATTTCTGTGCAGCAGCCTTATGCTAATTCTGTTTCACCTGAGGCTCATCTAATTTTTTTTACACTCTAAAGCAAGTGTGTCCAACTTGCAGTTTCTTTGGTGGGGGGAGGAGGGGAAGGGAAGGGGAAAGCATTCAAACAGGTCCCTGTAGTATTTCTTCTGTAGCTTTTCTTGGTGGAGTGGGTTGCATTGTATTCGTGAATAGGTA
This sequence comes from Macrotis lagotis, assembly GCF_037893015.1. Taxonomy (NCBI): domain Eukaryota; kingdom Metazoa; phylum Chordata; class Mammalia; order Peramelemorphia; family Peramelidae; genus Macrotis; species Macrotis lagotis. The sequence continues at coordinate 197,891,572 of NC_133664.1, read as the reverse complement.
CCATGGTCCAGAAGAGCTAAAAGATTGGACACCTGCTCTAAAATTAAACCAGCATTCAAAGAATGTTATGGACACAGAATTCTACAAATATTCTACAAATATGCAAATATACAAATTCTACAAATGTACAAATATACTCAATACCTGTTTCCAGATGAAGGTAAATTTCTTCTTGAGAAAGCTTCCCTTCTTTTAACTGTAATCTACATTTACTGTTCATAGATTTTTTAAATTAATTTAAATTTTTATTTATTTAAGGCAATGGGAACAGAGCTAGGCAATTATTAAGTGTCTGAGGTCGGATTTGAACTCAGGTGCTCCTGACTCCAGGGCCAGTGTGCAGTGTGCTATCCACTGTGTGACCTAGCTTCCCTGTTAACAAACATTTCAATGGACATAGATCTGAAAAGGTCCTTGGAAATCATCTGATTCAAGAGCTGAGGAAACTGAGTCCATAAAAGTGCTGTGACTTACCTAAGGTCATATAAATATTAAGTAACCGAATCAGTATTGAAATTTCCATTACAATGGAAAGTCAAGACTTCTACAACTATGCCATCATCTAGTAGATGATATGGAAAAGTCAAATCTTTTCATGATGCTAAGAATCAGGAGCAAGAAGAGACAATTGTTTGATATCACATCCAGAAGTTCTCTGAGGAAATTACTAGTCTAGTACCTTGTAATTTTTTCTTTTTCTTTTTGGTCTGGAAAATTCCTTGAGAAATTCCCTCCACTAATTCATATGAACTATTCCTTATTCTGGAGAGTGATGGGCCCTGAGAAAAATAACTTAGTTCTAGTCACAAAGCTGTTAAATATCTTACTGATTCCAAAGGTGCTCTTCTGCCCACTATCCCATCATGCTCCTTCCTTTTCAAAGAGTAGATACTTAATAAACATTTATTTTTAAATTGAAGCATTAGCTTCAGTAGCTCTGAGCCCCAAATTTATTTTGTTCTTTAAAGGCTGGAGTGTTAAGGTCTTATTATCTTAAAGTCTTTGTTTTTTGATACTCTATTTTTAGAGTCATTGTAATTTCTGTGCACCATGTGTATCCTATATTGTGTATACACCATTAACCTCTTGAAATACCTCAATGGCAGCAGCAATCCAGAATGACTAATTTGCTACTTTCTTGTTCAGAAGGACAATGTGTCTATAGTTATATAGATAGATAGGCAATGGGGTAAAGTGACTTGACCAAGGTCACACAGCTAGATAATTATTAAGTGCCTGAGGTTGCATTTGAACTCACATCCTCCTGACTCCAGGGCCAGTGCCACTGCTCCATCTACCTGCTGCAATGTGTCACTATATTAATGATCCAGCAAAGGAGTGAAAATATCTGCTAGTCCCACCAGGTGGCTCTCTTTTTGAGCCACCACACCTAGTAAGCCAAATCAAATGGCTCTTTGCTAAGAAACAGTTTAACCTCCCAAAAGGTTGCAACATTCACACTTGGTACATCCCCTGGGAATACCTAGACTATTTCCCATTCCCACCATGGCAGAACAATATTTCTTTCGCTAATGCTTGTCCTCCAGGATAGTAATTTATCTAGTAAATGATATGGAATATTGTCCAAAATGTAAAATCTGTAAAATGTATTATTTTGGAATAGTTCTTAACTTTTGTGTGTGTCATGAATTTCTATGTTAAAGCACATGTATCCCTTCTCAGAATCATGTTTTAAAATGTAGAAAATATGTAGAATTTACAAAGGAAATTAATTAGTAACTAATGAAATATAGATATTAGTTTTTTATGGACCAAATATTGTGGATCTATTTTAGATTTTCCTCTCTTAGGCAATAATTCCACCCCCCACGCACACATTCATAGGTCATAAGAGTCAAACGGAACTTCTTAGAGGAACAAATATCTTAGTTCTAAAAAATAGATCAACTGAAGTTTAACTTTTTATTTTTCTCCCTTTAAACTCCTCCAGGTTATTAGTGAAGAAATTCACATCTATGAGGATGGGATCAGAGTGACTATAGGGAGTGAAGATGCCTAACATGAACATAGTGTGGACTGGACAATACAAGTCATTTCAGTACTCATCCCACCAGCACATTAATGAATTGAGAATGATGGGAAGAAATCACTCTTATTTGGGCTTAGTTGGTTCTTAATGGATTCTGAGCTTCATAATGAAACTTACCTCCAGCCAGCTTCCATAATACTGACCAAAACTATGAGAAGGATTTTCGTAAGGGGAAGAAGCAAGTGTGATGGGTGAGGGAGCTGGTAAGGGTAGTGGACATCATTGTTGAGGAGCAAATCCATAGTTACTGTAATGGTGTCTCTTGTGAAGTTTTCTGAATGGTATGTCTTTCTATGTAGGGTGCCAATAAGCAACCAGGAGTCAGAGATCCCAATGCTACCTACCACTGGGACAGACAGACATCATCCAGACAGGTAGGAGGGATTGCTTTCTGGAAGTCCTGCAGATGTCCTGGGGCTCATTGTTTAAGCCAGTAGGAGAGTCTAACCTAAAACAGGTGTGAAGGGAAACCAGCTAAACAATGAGCCCCATTAGGACAGACAAAAGCTTCTGGCACAGGAAACTACTAAGACTTTGGATACTGACTTTTGGGAATGAGAATAGACTCCCTGGGAAGAACTAGGTGAATGGGGGGAAAAGAAACAGGTGCCGTTTTTAGGCAATATTCCCTTTAACCAGAGGTTGCTCTAATGGGATGTAGATCAGAAACTGGAAACAAATCTTAGGAACTATGATCTGGCAGTCATAATTTTCTCTAGGAGAGTAGTTACTAACTTGGATAGTTCCTTTGTCAAACTCAATGTATTCCTTAATTCTTACTCCTTTCTAGAACCCAAATCTCAATGCTTCCATTTCTTTCTACAACCAATCCAATTCTCCAACCAATTAATGATCCACAAGTCCCCCCTCCTCCCCTCACCCCCCCCCATGCACTACTCTTTCATCTTGTCCATTTCTATTAAGCAGTCAGTTCCCTTATTTAGATTATAGTTGCTTGGTTGTTTCAGCCACATTCAATTCTTCAGGACCCTGAATGGTTGCCACAGTCAATCTCATTAAATCTCTGGTGAATTTGTACCAGTGCATTTGCTCATTAGGCTGAAAAATTGGTCCTATGAAATCCAGTCTCTTCCTTACGCAGATAAAGGACTGTGAAAATAAGTACTTAGAACTAATGAAATGATGCTGTGCCCCAGGCTCCTCCAACAGGCCATCCACTTCTTTTAGAAAAGCAGGATAAAAGGAAAACAAAAATAAACTTAGCTTGGACCAGAAAAAAAGAGGCAGATATTCTAAACACCACACCTCCTTAGGACTCTGTCTCTTCCTTAGTAAAACAAGAGGTTAGAACAATAGATGGCTTCTATAGGATCTTACATATATTTATTATTCCCTGTGCCTAGGATTATTTAAAAGAACAGCTAAAAAAGAAATACTTTGTGAGTATAATGTTCACATCTGAGGATAGAGAAGTTTCCCCCTACAGATGGTATGGGTATTGTAACATTCACAAAGTCCTGAGTTCAAAAAAGGCAACAGGAAAGGAAGCAAATGCCCTAGTCTATAGAAGGTACAATTTGTTTCCTGTGCCAAGAAATATTTTTCAAATATTTCTGCTTGATGTAAAAAAAATTAGGCAGAAATTTGAATTTATTCTAATGTCAGAGTACTTTGAGACTCAGTATGGAGGAAGAAGCATGAATACTAAAGAACTGATTTGCTCCCCACATTCAGACCTATAAATCTGAGAGAGTTTAACCTGAGTTCATCTCATTCCCCTTTCCACTTCTTTTCCATGGTATCATCTAAATATTAAGCAATTACTTGAGCATAAAGTCATATTTGGAAATTTGAATAGAATGATGATAACTTGGCTGCCACTTCACAGTCAGAGACCTGGATTCTATAAAATCCATGCCAGATTCTAGAATGGTTTGGTAGTAGGAAAAACAGGCATCAAGTCTCTCCATTTGTTAGATACTTTTTGGTAGTTACAAAGAATATTGCAGTTAATTGGTAGAATTATGGGGCAACTCTTCAATGCCCTTGTCCTCGGTAACCTAAACTTTCAATAGTAATATATTTGATATTTATCAACAAGGACAGTAGAACTACCATATTTGGATTCTAACATCACAGTTTCAGATGTTCTTAAAGAGCAAGTTGAACTGGCACTAAAAAGAAAAAAAGATAGAAAAAAACAGCTAGAATGGAGCAAGGATATATTAAAAAAAATCCACTCTGGTCACAACACCATTTGAGAGTCTTGAGTGACAAAACTGTTAACATAATTGTGACAGAAATTGTTCCAAATACCAAACATATTGTGGACTGCCACCCCCTTAAATGATCCTTGTAGCATCACAATTTCAGTTATGTTCTTACATTCCCTCTCTTAAAATATTTACTCTAGATTACGTTGAATTGAACCACTCCCTAGACCCCTCTATCCTGAGATCTTGCCTAGTGAGGGAATCTCACTCAACTTGATCTAGAACTTTGATATCCTTGCCCTTTTCCATTGGAATTCATGACATGAAGGGCAAATAAGCCAGAATGAAGGCTTTCCTTGCCTGGATTGTCAAGTGCCACTGGGGTCTCAAGACCAGGCATTGCTACCTCAGACCTTCTCACCCCTCTCTCCTAAAATTATGAGAACTTTTTCATGACTCTTTTTGATTGGGAAATCCACTAGACATTTCCCTCAGGGTGGCAAGTTTACTGTGCTATCATTTCAATTAAAGACACCTGATTGCTCAACTCATGATTTTGATTTATTTCAGGACTTGACATGAGGGATTGACTCATAAGGTATGTAAAGAAGAGGAAGATAACAAAGGTAAAGACCACAAACCTTATTTACTTAAAAAAAAGAGGGAGCAGCTAGGTGGCACAATGATGGAGTACTGGCCCTGAAGTCAAGAGGGCCTGAGTTCATATCTGGCCTCAGACACTTATTAATTACCTAGTGGTGTGACCTTGGGCAAGTCACTTAATCCCATTTCCTTGCAAAACACACACACACACACACACACATACACAAAAAGAAACAATTACATTATGCCCACCTTCCCATCTCTACAGAATCTTTATAAAAACTCACTCTCACATGAAAAGAGAGCATTCAGGATGAGAGTAACAAGAGGAAAAAAAGCAGATTTTCCTATACAATATTTAAAAACAGAGCACATCTTTAGTTTTTTACAATTTACAATGAGATATAGAAAATGTTGTTTAGTCATTTTCAATAGTATATGATTCTTTATGACCCCATTTGGGTTTTTTTTAGGTTTTTGCAAGGCAAATGGGGTTAAGTGGTTTGCCCAAGGCCACACAGCTAAGTAATTATTAAGTGTCTGAGACTGGATTCAGGTACTCCTGACTCCAAGGCTGGTGCTCTATCCACTACCCCACCTAGCTGCCCCTCTTTAGCTCATTATAAAGATAAGAAAACTGAGGCAAACTGGGTGAAGTAACTTACCTAGGGTAAGACCAGATTTGAATTCAGAAACACAAGTCTTCCTGACTCTAAGTCTGGAAGTTTATCTACTACAGCACCCAGCTGCCTATTGATAATAGAAGATTTGAATTGTTTCTGCCTGTGAAAAAGTATTCAGTAAAGTAAAATACCACTTAAAGACTCTCTCTTAACAAATTTTCTCCTATCCATACATGCATCACAATTATTTAAGATTATTTGAATAACATAACAATAGAAATAACCCCTTTCAATGACTCCCCTGAATAAGAATATTTGGCAAAGCAAACAAAACAAAACAAAACAAGGAGATGTTAATTCACCAAAAGATGTTTGCTACTTTGATAGAGAGAATTCACTGCACAGTTGAGGAATTCTCTATGAGCAATGAGGCTCCTGTTTGCTATTGAGCTAATTTCACAATGTTCCAAAAGATTACAAAGGCTCCTGGAAGAGATCTATAATCCCTTAAGAGATTTTAGCTTGGCCATTCATACAGAAAAAGACTTGTTATTGTTCCTTCATTTTTTAAGAGGATCATGATATTGGGGATGACTAAATAGATTAAGACTTCTATTGCTCAAATTCTAGGAAGGCAACCAGTCCAGAGAGCTAGTCTACCAGTTATATTCGTGACAAACAGAACAAATGAACAGCGAGTTAAATCTAATGTTAAAAAGAAGATAGTTGCCTTCAGGAAACTGCAAAGCTCTTTAAATGACCCTAAACTTCACCTGGAAACAAAAGTCCATTTTTTAAATATCAACATTCTTCCAGGGTAGTTATATGTCTCTGAGACATGGAACACAACAATTTCAAAAGAAATAAAAATGATTATCACATAGAGAAGAACAATGGAGAGGCATAAGGGATATAACACCCAGTATATAATCAATGAGGAACTGCAAAGAAAAGAAATTTTAATATGTTTTCCAGGAAATATTTGATAGGAAGAGTAGATGAGCTAGTCACTCTGTGAAGGAAAAGGACAACCAGAGGACACCATGGGTATCCTTGAGAAGTCAAGAGAAATCAAGGAAAACCTTTAGCTTTTTGAATGAACTAGTGGGCAGATGGGCAGACATGGGTAGGCTGTGTTTTGCATTGTTAGAAGGAATATTCCCATTGGTGAGATCACAGATTTATTTAATAAAATGGTAGCTAATAATTATAGCTCATATTGATATGAGACTATTACAGGCACTATACTAAGCACTTTGATATTATTATCTCATTTAATCCTATAAATCTTTTATTATTATTTGATCGTATTATTATTTAATCCTATAAAAATCTTTTTTTCTTCACATGCAAAAGTAGTTTCCAACCATCATATTCTTAAGGTTTTGAATTTCACATTTTTCTTCCTCCTTCCCATTCCTCCTCCCTCCCCATGACAAATAGCAATCTAATATATCATAACAACTTTTCAAGATAGGTGCTTTTATTATTTTCATTTAATAGATGAGGATACAAGCAAAGGTTAAATGACTTGCCCAGGATCACATAGCTAATATCTAAAGTTACATTTGAACTCAGTGCTGTATCCAATGATTGAGTCATTTAGTTACTTCATCATCCCACTCCACTTAAAATAACTAACAAGATATTAAACCCTCATACCTTTATCACATAAGAAAACATTTATTGAATCAAAGTAATTTCTAATAGATATGGGGAAAAATCATATTTGGAAGTCGTGAAAGTCAATGAATGAAATAAAACAACATTATACATGAAATATATTGAGATTAGTTGAAGAGACTCAATTATGCTCTGTGGCACTTTTATAAAAATACAGGTTAGGGGTGGCTAGGTGGCACAGTGGATAGAGCACTGGGCCTTGGAGTCAGAAGTATATGAGTTCAAATCTGGTCTCAGACACTTAATAATTACCTAGCCATGTGGCCTTGGGCAAGCCACTTAACCCTGTTGCCTTGCAAAAAAATAAAAAAAAATACAGGTTAGTTTGGAACCAAAGCATTCAAGTATATAGCCAGTCCAATGATGAAAGCAGTTTCAGGAAAGGCTCTAAGAAGGAATCTCTTGGGGAATGGAAAGTAAGGAAGAGAGGAGAGAGCCCCAAGTTCCTTCCCTTCCCATGACCAGAGGATGACCTTGCTAACTTCAAAAATTTGGAAAATTTTAGACTTCCCCTGAGTAAACTAGCACTCTGAAACATCTGACAGTAGTGTCTGCATCCATAGTTGAGGGCAAACTAGACACAGCAAAGAAAGGCAGCTTCAATATTCTGCAAGGTTAACAGCAAAAAGATACATCCTGAATAAGAACAGTTTCACAAATATTGCTTTCATTTTAAACCTTTTCTTTTCTCACTTCTACCTTCTGACATTTTCAACTAATGTCACTGCATCCCTGGCTACCCTTTCCATCTCTGGGAGGACTTTCATTTATACATCTCAACTCATCAGTTGTAATAGGGACATCAGAATTCTCTTTGCTTCCCATTGCTATTTCCAGACTCTGTCAAGAGCCCTGCATTAGCTCCCCCACCATCATCCAACAACTCCTTTCAGATTAACACTCTTCAGATTTATCACTCAGGGTAGATGACTTTTCTAACTATAGTTCCCTTCTTTAAACTCCTATAACACATTCTGGCAAAAGCATTATTTTGACAACAAAGTAGCAATCCAACAACATGGCATTATATACTGTGTGTATGCTTTGTCTCTCCAAATGACTTGCCCAGGATCACACTGGTTTTGAACACTGACTTACCTAGCTGCCCAATGCAATGCTCTATCACAAGGGTGGGGAACTTTTTTTCTGCCAAGGTCCATTTGGATATTTATAACATCATTCCTGGGCTATATTTGGTCAAACATTTAACTAATCTACCTCTAAAAAAACTCTTAGTTTATTGAAATTCAATTCTTTCCCCCTCAGTTGTCTTGGCAATGCCAGACCAATACAGCCCACAGCTGAAGGTTACCTGCCCCTGGTCTATGACTTCTATATCGGTATCTTCCAAAACAGAATTCGAGGCCCATAATAGATAGTGAAGAAATAAATCAGAAAGCCTAGAATTTTCCAGTTATTTTAGACCATTTTCCATTTTACTAACAACACTTTTTAGGATAGTTCTCAATCTGCAACACCATTTTCTTACAATTCTATCACTTTCCGGAGGAAGGCAGAATTGCTAAATAGAATCCTACTCATTGGTACTAATGTGAGCAATAAGTAGCATAGGGTGCTTGTTCTTTTTCCCTGGCCATACAATTGATTCAAGGGCTCAATCTAAACAATTTGTAGAGAAGCTAGAAGTCAAAGAGCTGGATGAAAGTCAGATTGTGACTCCCTGTTTTTTCTGCCATATTTGATTTTCTCTATTGCCCCTCTGATCATTCTCATGCTCATTGTTTCTTGTTTAAAATTTTATCCTCTCAACTTTTATCCTCTCAACAGTAGATAGAAAAGATCATGGGAAGTAAAATGGATAATTATGACTTCATGTGATTAAACAAGGTTTTGCACAAATAAAATAAATGTAGCCAAACTAGAAGAAAAGCTGGAAACTGGGAAACATTTTTATCCCAAATTTCTCTGATAAAGACCTAATTTCTCAAACATAGGGAACTGATCCAAAATTATAAAAATAAGAGCCCTTCCCCATTGATAAATGGCTAAAGGATGTAAATAGGCAGGTTTTTTGTTTTTGTTTCTAGTTGGGTTTTTTTTTTTTGCAAGGCAGTGGGGTTAGGTGACCACCTAGTTGACCCTGATTATTAACTTTTTAACAGTTTCTCTTCTAACTGAATTAGTTCCTATAACAATTTTTTAAAAAATTTACATAGTCAAAATTGGTTCCTTTATATAAAGCTAGTTAATCATTATGTGTCTGAGGTCATATTTGAACTCAGGCCCTCCTGACTGCAGGACCAGAGCTATATCCACTGTGCCACCTTGCCACCCCCTAAATAGGCAGTTTTGAGAAGAAATTGAAGCCATCTAATGTCACATGAAAAATATTTAAAGTCACTATTGACAAATGAAATGTAAATTAAAAGAACTTTGAGGTACTGCCCCACAGTTATCATATTGGCTAATATGTTAGAAGAAGAAAATGATAAATATTAGAGGGATTTTGTGAGAAAATAAGAATACTAATGCTTTCTTGGTAGAGTTGTGAATTGAGCCAACCATTCTGGAGAACAATCTGGAACTGTTCTCAGCAGGGCATAAAACTGGGCCAGCTAAGTGGTGCAGTGAATAGAGCATCAGCCCCTTGAATCAGGAGGACCTGAGTTCAAATTCAGCCTCAGACACTTATTAATTACCTAGCTGTGTGACCTTGGGCAAGTCACTCAACTCCAGTGCTTTATCAAAAAACAAACAAAAGGTGTCCAAAACATGCATACTCTTTGTCCTAGCAATATACTACTAGGTCCGTATCCCAAAGAGATAAAAGAAAGGCAAAAGAACCTATATGTACAAAAGCATATTTAGTTCTTTTTGAGGTGGCACAGAATTGGAAATTGAAGGGATAGAATCAATTGGGGAATAACTGAATAAGTCCCAGCATATGATTGTGATAGCAGAACAATACAGCCCATGACTGAAAGTTCCCTGCCCCTGAGTTTACTTTTGAAATAATATTAGTATGGAATAACATCACATGCATATTATCAAATTGCTTGCCTTCTCAAGGTATCATGGAGAGGCAGGAGTGAGGGAATTTGGAACTTAAAATTTAAGAAAAAAAGTTAAAAATTTTTTAATGTTATTGGAAAATATTTAACAAAAGAAATAAGAAATAATTTTTTAAAATTCTATTCTCGCTCTTGCACTCACACTCGGGGACTCGGACTCCTGGGACATGGACACGTTCTCGGTGGAGGAGCCGGTGCGGAAGGCGGGGGGCAAGGCGGATGACGACGTCAAGGAAAACTGGGGTGATGATGATGATGATGAAGAAAAAAAAGAGGAGACAGAGGTAAAACCAGAAACAAAAATTTCAGAAAAGAAGAAAATAGCAGAGAAAATTAAAGAGAAAGAACGGCAATAGAAGAAAAGACAAGAAGAAATTAAGAAAAGGTTGGAAGAGCCTGAAGTATCTAAAGAGCTTACACCAGAGGAACAATTAGCAGATAAACTACGGCTAAGGAAATTACAAGAAGAGGAAGACCTTGAATTAGCAAAAGAAACCTTTAGTGTTAATAACACAGTCTGTGGTATAGATGCCATGAGCCCCCTCTTCAAGACATGACTTCACAGAGTTTGGCAAGTTACTAAAAGATAAAATTACACAGTATGAAAAATCTCTATATTATGCCAGTTTCTTGGAAGCATTAGTTCCAGATGTGTGTATTTCATTGGAAATTGATGACTTGAAAAAGATTACCAATTCATTGACAGTACTATGCAGTGAAAAACAGAAACAAGAAAAGCAAAGCAAAGCCAAAAAGAAGAAAGGGGTGGTTCCTGGAGGGGATTGAAAGCTACAATGAAAGATGATCTTGCAGACTATGGTGGCTCTGATGGAGGATACGTGCAAGACTTTGAAGACTTCATGTTTTCTGTCGCCCACAGTCCCTTCAACATGTAGCACAACTTCCTTTCCTTTCAGTTCTGCCAAATGCTACAATCAAAAGTTCAGTATCTTTGTGCTGGTTACTTCTTAACCCCCTGATTAGGTGCTAATGCAATGGGGAACTTGGTTCTTGTTGCCAAGGGGTTAAAATCAGGAAACTCGGTTGCTACTAAATCACAGTAAAAGAAATCCTAATAATGTTGTCATTGTTGCTATCTGGTTCCAGGGCAGCGGAGTCACTAAATTGGAAACAATAGTTTCAACATGACAAAACAATGTGTAGTATTTACCAGCACCATTCAATAATACAGCCTTAACTATACCTCCTTGAACTACTTCACATCTTGTCAACAAAAGCAGTTTACAACAAGCGCATGTGGGTGTGTGTGTGCACCTAGTATTAAAATTGCTTTGTCTTAAGGTAGGGCGTGAGGATTTTAAAAATACATTGCAAAGAGGATGGCTTATTTCAGAGTAAGGGAAGATACTGTGCCTCCATGGCCTAGTTTGACATTTTAAAAAATTAAATGACCAAAAACCACCAACCTTGAAGCCTAGAGGTATATTGTCTCCATTACTGCATTCGCCAAAATCCGTGGTATTTCGAGTGTATAAACAGTTTATATTTACCAGAATATTACTACTGATGCAGCTCTTGGGGGGGGGGGATTCTTGACCTGTTTTATTTGCCTAATTTAAAATGTCTGAGAAACAAATTCCTTTGTTCTCCTAGGCTGAAACAGAACAACTTTCACAGGGTTTTGGCATTTCCTTTCCTTTTCAAACATGCTTAGAAAACTGCAACAGTTACTATAGTATGGTAAATTGTTATGTTAACAATTATGACATCTGCAATGTTTTATAAAACAAGTAATTTAATAAAATCACTATTGTCAGGACTTCATTTTCTGTGTGAGCTATCAGGAAACACTTTAAGTGTCCTGATGCTGACTTGATTTTTCAACCTAAGCTTATTTACCTGTGATTGAAGAAACTATATCAAGTGGAGAACAGATTTCCCTTCTGTAGTTACAGAAGCCCAACAAAGATTTGTTTGCTGCTGCTTTGTGAGAGGAACTCAAGTTGTTAAAGGAGTCAAGCCATTAATATATGATAATGAAACACTAAAGTTATGGGGTACCTATTCATGAGACATTTTTGAGAATTTAAATGTTTAAATACTAGTCTCTATTATATTTGTAAGAAGAATTCTTTCACGGAGCCCTTAAATTTGAAGCTCTCAGCAGCTCTTAATTATGTATGTCTATGAACACTTAATAATTTCCACATTTTTTCTATTGCCATTGAAGCAAAGTGGTGATATTGAATTGAGTTTCATTGTTAATAGGTTTTATAAATTTCTGTAAATAAGGGATAGAACACAAAAGTTAGTCTTTTCTAGGTTTTTTAATGTTGGTTAGAAAGTATGTTTTCCATACTTGACTTGATTTCAGAATGTCCTAGGAAGAGGTCATACAGCCTTGAAACCTTTTGGCCATTTGATGAAGCCTATGGTTTTCTCAGAAAGGTTTTAAATATCTACAAAGGAAACTTGAAATAAATAGTTATTAAACAAAAAATAAATTCTATTCTCTCCTTTTCCCCTCTCTCTTATCCTCACTCTATCAATTACAGAAATAGGAAGGGTTTTGGTATTACCTCCATCTCATGCCTGAATATGAATTCCCTCTTGAATGTCTATTAGAAGTGTCATCTAGCCTTTGTTCAAAGATTTCTGGTGCTTAAGAATGAGGGATGTGACTGAAAAAAATTTGGTATAGGAATGTAATGGAATATTACTGTACCATAAGTAGAGATAATGAAGAATTCAGAGAAATTTGGGAAGCTTTTTGAAATGATGCAGAATGAAATAAGTAAAACCAGGAGAACAATTTACACAATGACCATAAAAATACACAGGAAAACAAGTCTGAAAAACTTCAGAATTCTTATCTATATAGAGTGATCAGCACTGATAATGAATTCCTCCAGCCTGATAGGAGAGAAATGAGGGATTGGAGTTGCAGATTGTGATGTATTTACTCATGGCCAATGTGTTGATTTGTTTTGAGTCAGTTTCTATAAGTCTTGTCAAGTTTCTCTGAATTTTCATATTTGTTATTTCTTGAGGTTCAATAATATTCCTTTACATTCCCATATCACAATTTTGCTCAACTAAATCCCAGGTGAATGCCACTCATTCCCCATTCCCTGTTCCCCATTCCTTTACCCCTTCTCCAATCATCTTGAGTGGGATAAAGTATGAGGTTTATTCAGTAAAATATTATAGATTGAATTTGGTTAACTATGTGCCCCTCCTCCTTTGACAAAGCAAACTTCTGGGATATTGTTGAAGAGTCAGCTGACTTCGCCTTATCTGTTGATGTCCAGAGAATCATTCAATTCCTAGGGCTAAAGGGATAATCTGGTTTTGGTTTGAATTTTATGCTCTTTTCCCTAGATTAGCTTGAGGTCTAGATTGTAAAACCACATTCCTCATTAACAAGGGTGGGTCAGTGGGGGGCAGGAATCCAGTTAGGATAAATGTGATTCTTGGGCCTTTTGCTTTTGCCTTGATCTCTCTGACTGATTGTGTGGCCCGTTCCTCAGAAACAAATAAAGCCTTCTCTTATTACCTTGAGAGATCTCTGAAATTTATTTAAGTGGCATTTGTCCCACACAATCTTTTTTTTTCCTTTGCTACTAATATTTTGAAATATATGACTTTTCCTTTCTGTCACTGACTTTCTTGGAGTTTGTATCTAGTAGAGTATAAAGTTCAATAATTTTTCTTAAATAAATTCAAAATGTTTTCCATAATAGGAAGATCAATTCAAAGCTCCACTGACAGCATATTAATGTATATATTATAAATATATATATATATATTTCCACAATCCTTCCAACATTGCTTATTTTCATCTTTTATTTTTTTTATATTTATTTTTTATATTTTTTTATATTTTTATATTTATTTTTTTATATTTATTTTCTGGGTATAAGGTAAAACTTCAGAATTGTTTTAATTGTCCTTTCTCTTATTGTTAATTATTTGGAGCATGTTTTCATATGATCAGTTATTTACATTTTTCCTTCTGAAGCTATTCACTTCCATGGACTACTTAATCTACTGAGAAATTATTCTTGGCTCTTTTATATTTGCATCATTTCCCTATTTACCTTGGATATCAGATATCTGATGTAAAGATTATTAACTTTTTTTTTTCCGTTTTTTACAAGGCAATGGGGTTAAGTGGCTTGCCCCAAGGCCACACAGCTAGGTAGTTATTAGGTGTCTGAGACCAGATTTGAATTTAGGTACTCCTGACTCCAGGGCTGGTGCTCTCTCCACTTCACCACCTAGCCACCCCCAATTATTAACTTTTTAACAGTTTCTCTTCCAACTGAATTGGTTCCTATAAAAGTTTTTTTAAAAATTGACATAGTCAAAATTGTTTCCTTTATATAAAAACCTTCCTTTGATTAAGCATTTTCTGCTCTCATAATTGTGAAAAATTCCTTCTTCTGATCTCCTTTTATTTGAAAATGTAGCTCCCTATATTTGTCAAATAGCTTTTTATATTTTATTGTTTATTTTGATGTAAGATTTTGATCAAAATCTAAGTTCTATTAAACTAATTTTCAGTTTTCCCAATGGGTTGTAGTTAAATGGAGAATAGTTTATTTTCTTTGCTTTGTTAAACACTGGGCTATATGATATTCATTTGCTTTTGATTCTTGTTTATCTGATCTGTTTCACTTATCTACTTCACTTATTTATAGTTTTTAATAGTTTGGATTATTTTTGCTTCAGAATATAATTTGAAATATGGAAATACAATACCACTTTCATTCTTAATGTGTTTTTTCATAATTTTGCATAAGATTCATAACCTTTTGTTTCTTCAGATAAATAATATTATTAACTTGTCTGGTTTTATCAACTTTAGTAATACCCTATTAGTCTGATTGGGATAGAATCATATCTGTTAATCTATTTAGATGATATCATTATATTTTTATTATGCTAATGCTGCCCAACCATATACAATGAATCATAAAAGATTTCATTGATGCTTTTTGTTTTTATAAGTTATTCCCAGATAAATTCATCCCCTACAAGCATTTCTTCTCTTATAATAAAATGTAAAGTTCTTCTATTTACTTTATCTCTAAGGACAAGATGGATCATTATGATTACAGAGCACTCAACTTTGTTTTATTGTTCTTTTCATGATAATTTCATTGTATTTTGTTTTCCTTGTTCTGCTTACTCATTTATTCAGTTTCTATGGAATTTTCTTAAATTTGTCATTTCTTATGACTCAATTATTTTTCATTATATTTATATACCACAATTTATTCAGTCATTTTCCTAGTTAATTAGCATCACTTTGTTTCTAGCAATTTGTAAACACAAGTGTTAGAATAAATACTTTGAGTATGTGAAATTTTTCTCTCCATCTTTTAGGTCTTTAGGGTTTTATGCTTAGCAGTGAGATTTCTGTTAATGGTTATGGAACACTCAACAGGTCCTAAGGAGTAGCCACTGGGTACACTATCTCTAAACTAAGTCAATTCTGGAACTCATTACAATCCACTCAGGAGAGCCCATGGTTAAAATTTCAATGGGAACATTTACAACTCAGAAATGTGAATATTACAAACTAAGACTTGATTTATTGCTTTGTTGGTGGCCAGTTAAAGGGTCAGTAAATTACAGCCCAAACTGGCAAACAGTCTGGTTTAACCTGGGAGTTAGGAATTATTTTTTTTTGCATATTTAAATACAATAAAATTTCATTTTAAAAATGTAAAAAATATATTCTCAGTTGGGCTTTATAAAAATGAGCAGCACCTCTGGACCTAAGAAAATGATGGACAATGGCAGCTAGGTGGTGCATAAGAAAAGAGTTTCAGCCCTGGTGTCAGTAGGACCGGATTTCAAATGTGGCCTCAGACCTTGATGTTTACTAGCTATGTGACCTTGGATAAGTCACTTAACTCTGGTTACCTTGCAAAAACTTCAAAGAAAATGATGGAGAAAATATTAATAATGCAAACTAAACTTAAAAATGTTTCCTGAGTATGAATTTTTGTTTGAGACTTGGTAGTTAAATATTTACAAGCACACTAACAATAGCCTGAGCCCTCTTATTATTATGTGCAGCAGGATAAGTATATAGAGATGACTATTCTTTCAAATATACAGTATGAATTTCCCTTCCTTGGTAGGATCCATTCACAGGGTAAAGTAAAAAATAGCATAATGCTTAACATTCTAAAAAGTCTTGATAGCCCTAGGTGTTGTGACTGTCTGCCTGACTTTCTAAATGGCTGTCATTTTTAGAAAAGGTGTGGGCTCACTGGGTGGGGGATGGTAAAGGGGGTCCGGAAGTTAACAACCAAAAAAAAACTAAAACTAAATGCTGATTTCTAGGGGGAATCTCTCCTCTACTATTTATTTAGAGGAAGTTCTCTGCACCAAGGAAGAGAACAGGAGGCAGCTGTAAAGATGAAAGGAAATGAGGCAGCTAGGTGGTGCAGTGGACAGAGCATCAGCCCTGGAATCTGGAGGACCTGAGTTCAAATCCAGCCTCAGACACTTAATAATTACCTAGCTGTGTGACCTTGGGCAAGTCACTTAACCCCACTGCCTTGCAAAGACCAAAACCAAATCACAACAAATAGAGATGATAGGAAAAATTTGAGTAAACTAGCTGTTACCACTGGGAGAAAAGAATAAAAAAGTAGGAACAAAAGTACATTAGTAGGACAACAATGGGACATAGGGGATGGTAAGCAGAAGAAGAATAGCATGAGTCTACAGAGACTTGAATGCCAGGCTAAGGAATCTGAACTGTATTTGATAGAGGAATGACATGATATTGGAAGAGCAGAGGAACGATGAAATCTGGGCCAAAGAACAATGAGTATGAATTCACCAGGGCAGGGGCATAGATGTAGAGTACAGAAAAAGGAAATATGACTGATAAGGGAATTACAATTATAATCTAGGAAGGTACTGCATGTGAGCCTTAAACTGTGAAAAATCTTAAAAATATAGGATTAAAGCAAAATGACAGAAAATACAGGTTATCCATTTGAGGTTTTATTCTCTAAGATCTTACCTCTAACCTATGGATGGAGGTAATTAATGTAATGGCCACCTTAACTGGAAGTGAGGGGAAGTATTTATGCAAAAACAAAGAACAGGGAAAAATATTAATCTCCTTGGTGAGCTGACAATGAAGGTTGCATAATAATTAAGTTGCTCTAATTGCTCCTCAAAGACTATCATCTTTGTAGGATACTATCTGAAGAATTGTCTTTTCCTGGCAGGACCAGTCTTTCAGCATCCAGATCATTGTCTTCCTTGAGTTTGTAATTAACATAAGGAGAGATACTTCTTACCTAGTGGCAAGGTGACTGATAGGTGAAGGCTGAGTACTCTAAAATAATTAGTCTTTTTTTAAATTAAGAATATAGTTTTGAGGAACTTATTATTCTTTGACTATATTAGGAAGGTAACATTGAGATTAGAAAAATGTTAGTAGAATCAGCAGGACTTGACATTTGATTGAATGTGATCATGAAGAGACGAAAATTTCTGAATTTTGATCCAATAGATTATATACAGTCCCTTCAGCATCACAAACTGAAATGGCTTTATTAACAGAAATGACACTAAAGTGGATACCTTACCATCTGTTTTACTATCATGCCCTAAGGACTTTGGGACCATTCTATCAGATTTAATCGCTGAGACCTTCTATGTTTTGCCATCTAGGAGGTACTGGGGAGAGTCTGGCCTGGAGTTAGGAGGACCTGACTTCAGATCCTACATGAGTGACCTTGGGCAAGTCATTTAACCTGTCTGCTTCAGTTTCTTCAACTATAAAATGAGAGTAATGATAGCATAATTGTTTGTGAGGATCAAATGAGATATGTTTTTTTTTTTTAAATGAATATATGTTGTCTGTAAAGCACTTGGGAAAGAGCCTGGCCCAAGGAAGCCACTTAATAGATATTTGTTCCCTTCTTTTCCCCTCCACAGTATTTCCTTCTTGAGTAGGAATTGACTTTTTCTCTTTGTATTCCCCACTTAACACAGGACTTTACAAATACTTTTCATTCATTCATTCACTCATGATAAATTCCACCTTTTTCTTCCTTCTTGGTAGATGAAGGTAGGATGATGCTTAATTCTTAAGTCAGATTTTTCATCAGGTCTTGGGTGCATTTCTCTGTATCCCTGGCTGTTCCCCATATGCTCCTCTGCCTAGCATCATCCATCACATGGTTACCAAATCCCTTCAGAATGGAATGATTTATTTATAGGTTTTGTTTATTTATAGAGAAAATAAATATAACCTGTAGAAATTACAAATACTCAGCAGTGGGCAAACTGTTCTCAGAGGCTCATATCTTTCCTATGGCTTCTCAGTTCTTGTGTTATAGTGATGTTCTTTTGGCTTTTTCCTCTTGTTGAGTCATGTTTCACACCTTCTGCTCAAAGGACTCTTCAGTTCCTAGAAGATAGCACCTGAGGTACTTTGTTATCAGTCTGGTGTCAGAGATCTCCTTTAACTTCTAGGACAACTCCCATCTTATTCTCTAATTTAACTTTCTGTTTCTATTATGACTGTGATGGGCAAGCCTGACACGGCCTGGAATATTTTTGTTTCAGGTTAGATCTTGGAATGAAATGAGATATTGGTAGGTCATTCAGTAGTTAAAAAGAGGAGGTTCACTCAACTATAAACCCTCAACCCTTCACCTCTAAGATAGCTGGGTTTTGGGATATTCCAGGACCCAGACACCACGTGGACCCTTAGGGTAACCTGGAACCCATGTGCATATAGCTAGAAGCTACTAGAAATCTGCATTAAAAGAAGTGAAACCTGAGTCTTAGCCTCCAGGATCAAAAAAGGCCCTCAGAACAGTTTTATCACCTTTCTGGGGGAAAAAAATAATTTAACACCTGTGGTGTAAGGAGAAAGTACCCTGACTAGCTTGGTCTTACACCTTGGGTAAACCTCTCCCCCTGACAGTTCTGGGATCCACTTATCTCACCTGAACAAATTCAACCATCCAGAATAGTCAAGGTTGACATTGCCTTCTTATCTACTATGATAGACCATTTAATTTCACTTAGCCTTAGTATTCTCAGTAAAATAGGGATAATACCTGGGCTACATTTGGTACTACAAAACCGAATTATTATGAAATCCAAATGAGATATGGATAAAAAAGATGTTAAGGATAATATAAATGTCCTTTGGACTAACAAACATTTGAACTTGCAGTGCTATGGGCAGAGATGTACATCAGTGTGAGACCAGGTCTTTGTGCTCAGGGAATTTATGGTTCAGGTAGAAAAATAAGACATACATAGATAAGCTACCTTTAAAGAATTATCTTATACTCCTTTCAGAGATTCTGAGCTCCAGTCAAATTGCATTCTTTTTGACCAGTTTTTTAATATCTCCACAACTTTGTGAACTGGTCCCTTAACCTAAAAATGGCAACACTCCCCCTCCCCTTCATTCCCTTATTCCTAACTATCCTTCAAGACTCTGACAGAAGGCCCAATTCCAGGAAACCTTCCATTGATTTATTTCCCTAACCAGAAATTATTTCTTCTTCCTTGAATTCTCAAAGTAACGTTCTACACTTAGGCATTTATAGACTCATTTTGTGTCCCTGACTGGATTACAAATTCTCTCAAGACAGAGACCACAAAGCAACATTTTTCTTTGTATCTCTCAATGTCTTTTATGTAATTAATTCAAATGAAAATAATTCCTAGTAGTGGGGCATGATCTCTTACATCTGTATCTTTTACAGTTTTATGTCCTTTAATTCTTTTTTTTATTAAAGATTTTATTTGAGTTTCACAGTTTTTCCTCCTGTCCTTTATCTCTTTTGATCAGTAGAACAATCTTCTGGGCAGGGGAAAACATCGGCATCTATTTTTTTATAGCTGGGAAAATAAGGTTTGTGGAGGTTAAGTGACCAAGGTCATACTTTAATAAGTACTGTAGATGAGAATAGAACCTACCCAAGGGTCTTTTTTAGTTGACCTATGGAGGATCATAAATAATTACTCAGTTTCCCAGGAAAGTACCAATTTCAAGTAAAGAATATTTTTTTAGGTTTTTGTAAGGCAATGGGGTTAAGTGGCTTGCCCAAGGCCACACAGCTAGGTAATTATTAAGTGTCTGAGACCGGATTTTAACCCAGGTACTCCTGACTCCAAGGCCGGTGCTTTATCCATTACACCACCTAGCCACCCCCCAAGTAAAGAATATTTTAATGAAGTTTTTTAAATTTAAAATAAAGGAATAACTTTTGTCAGAAAGCATTGCTTTTAGGTTCAGAAAATATGGCCAGTATAATAGCTGTCATTTGTATAGTTTTATAAACATCTCATTGGGTCTTTCATATAACTCAATCTAGTAGGTACTGCAGTATTATATTGCAAACTTGAAAGCAGTATATGAATTTCAGCTATTACTATCATCCTCATTTTATAAATGAGGAAACTGAGGTGTAGAAATAGTTATACAGCTAGTTTCTGAGTCAGATTTTAAACATCTTTCCTGATTCCTGGTAATTGTTTTTTCCACTATATATGGTAGCCATTCCTTCATTTACCCCTCCTAATAATAGTATATTAGTATAGGCAAAAGTTGGGAGAATAATTATTTTAAATGATATATTTTTATATTTCATACCCAAATCTTCTTCAGCATCTACGACTTCTAGACCACAGTGAGGTAATAAAGTTCATTTTTGTTGTTCAGTCTTGTACAGTTCTTTACCTCATTTTGGATTTTTTTGGCAAAGATAGTGGAATGTTTGCTGTTTCCTCTCTAGCTCCTTTTACAGATGAGAAAACAGAGGCAAATAGGGTGAAGTGACTTATATACTCACATTTACGTGTCCAAGGCCACATTTGAACTCAGGGAGATAAGACTTCTTGATTCAGGGCTAGTACTCTATCCACTTCACCAGTTAATTGTTCAGTAAAGTTCATTATCTAACTTAAGACATTCCAAAAGATGATGAAAAACAGTTAGCCTTATAGTTATTTTTGAGGTTATAGAAGTTCTCAGAGAGACAATGGTAAAAACAAGTAACTCTGCCTGCTAGCAGTATTTTTGGTGGCATGGAACTAGAAACAGAGTGAATGTCAGTAGGAGAACCAGACCATTATCATGTACAGGAAACACAAGAAATTCAGGGGAACATGATTAAATTTTTATGCACTAATACGTAACTAAATAAGCAGAACCAGGAGACCATTATGTGTGATGTTTTTGACAATAAAAATGAAAATGAATCATAATTTTTAAAGACTTATTAAACTCAGAGTTTAAGACTTGGAAGGAGGATAGGATTTTGCATTCCAGGTACTATATCCATTGATAGATATGGTCACTGCACTGTAGTTTTTATTATAAGAGAAAATTCAGTGGAGTAGGATGAAAGTATATCCAATATCCAAAAATAGCTGTGGCACAAAAACAAAATAAGATGTGACTGTGTGAATGTCATGCTAATGTGAAGCTGGACACAGAGAGATTAAAAATTTGGGTTTCTCATTTTTGTGATAACTGCTTCTGTGGGATGTCTGCCCTTCCCCCATGATGAGAATTGTGGAACTGATAATCATTTTCTAGGCATGAGACTGAATTTTTAATTTTAGCTTTTATTTAGAGGACACCACAATTTCAAAATTTGTAATTAGAGAAACATTTTATTTATTTTCTCTACTTAAAGAGAAGCAATATATGTCTTCTAATGGATAGTGGAAGATCTGGATTCAAGTTCCACTTCTAACATATACTTTATGGTCCTAGGCAGCTTTTTAAGATCTGCATGGGTGAGTTTTCTTACAAGGAAACTTCTTAACATTGAAAAAAATCAGAGGTTCTTCCCCCAAAGCCCCAAAAAGTCTTATTCTACTATTACCTCTTCTATCTCTAATCATTCATATGAACATATTATCATTCATCATTTTCTTTTCTTTTTGGTTTATATCTATATATCAAAATATTTTATTTATTTTTCTGATTACTTGTACTAGTAGTTTTACAAAGTTTTGAATTTTACATTTTTTCTCCCTCCCTCTCTGCTCCCCCCACCCCTGAGAGAAATCAAACTAATATAGGCTATAATATAACCCTTCTAAATAAAGATCCATACTTCATTTTCTTTTTTCAATTCTTTTTAATTTTTAAGATTTATTCACATCCTTCATTTTCAGAGGACCAATACCATCACTGGTGATGTCTTTGACTTGAGCATGAACAGATTTTAGTGAAGCAAAGTTATACAAAGTCACTGGCCTTTCTCTTCCTGAGTCATCAAAGTACAGAAGCATGATTTGAGTTAGGAGGATGAACAATGGCCCAGGATGAAGTTGATGACCTTAAGCTTCTTTGGTGTCTGATTATAGGATCACATATCTGGAGCCAGAAGGTCAACAGATCAGTCAAAAAATAGTTAAATAACTCTTTGTGGTAAGCATAATGTTGGATAAATGGGTAAAACCAGGATCCCTGCCCTTAAAAACTGGGGAGGCAACATACAAAAACAATTATATATGCTCTACCTAGTATATAAATTGTATATAAACCACAAAACTTAGAATCTTATTTAATAGATGGGGAAACTGAGGTATTGAAGTGAGTTGATTTAACTAGGTAGTATTCCAACTAAGATTTTTCCACTCTCCAAGGTTAATCTGGAATTCATTATTCCATAGCTGACTTAATTGGTGTAGATGGGGGTAGGGCCTGGAGGAGGGAAAATCAATGGAAATTTAATTTTAAAAAATTCCTCTTTTTTGTCTACATTTTTTTAAGTTTTTTTGCAATGTAAATGGGGTTAAGTTGCTTGCCCAAGGCCACACAGCTAGGTAATTATTATTAAGTGTCTGAGACCGAATGTGAACCCAGGTACTCCTGACTCCAGGGCCAGTGCTTTATCCACTAGGACACCTAGCCACCCCTTTTGTTTACATTTTTAAAAATTTTAATTTATTTTTGAATTTTACAATTTTTCTCCTTATCTTGCTTCCCTCCCCCCTCCCCCCCAGAGAAGGCAGTCTGTTAGTCTTTACACTGTTTCCATGCTATACATTGATCTAATTGAATGTGCTGAGAGAGAAATCATATCCTTAAGGAAAAAAAATATAAAAGATAACAAAATTACATAATAAGATAACAGCTTTTTTTTTTTAAATTTACGATAATATAGTCTTTGGCCTTTGTTCAAACTCCACAATTCTTTCTCTGGATAGGTATTCTCCATTACAGATACCCCAAAATTGTCCCTGATTGTTGCAATGATGGAATGAGCAAGTCTATTAGGATTGATCATCAACCCCATGTTACTGTTAGGATGTACAATGTTCTTCTGGTTCTGCTCGTCTTACTCAGTATCAGTTCATACAGATCCTTCCAGGCTTCTCTGAATTCCCATCCCTCCTGGTTTCTGCTAGAACAATAGTATTCCATAACATACATATACCACAATTTGTTCAGCCATTCCCCAGTTGATGGGCATTCACTCAATTTCCAATTCTTTGCCTCCACAAACAGAGCTCCTTATGAATATTTTTACAAGTGATGTTTTTACCCTTTTTCATCATCTCTTCAGGGTACAGGCCCAGTAGTGGTATTGCTGGATCAAAGGGTATGCACATTTTTATTACTCTTTGGGTATAATTCCAAATTTTTCTCCAGAAAGGTTGGATGAGTTCACAGCTCCACCAATGATGTATTAGTGTCCCAGATTTCCCACATCCATTCCAATGTTGATCATGGTCCTTTCTGGTCATGTTGGCCAGTCTGAGAGGTGGGAGGTGGTACTCAGAGACATTTTAATTTGCATTTCTCTAATAAGTAATGATTTAGAGCAATTTTTCATATGACTATAGATTGTTTTGATTTCCTCATCTGGAAATCACCTCCACCTATCCTTTGACCATTTGGCAATTGGGGAATGGCTTGTTTTTTTTTTTATAAATTTGTCTCAGTTCTCTTTATATTTTAGAACTAGTTGTAAAAATTGTTTCCCAATTTACTACATTTCTTTTGATCTTAGTTACAGTGATTTTGTCTGTGCAAAAGACTTTTAATTTAATGGAATCAAAATTATCTAGTTTGTTTTTAATAATGTTCTCCATCTCTTCCTTGGTCATAAACTGTTTCCCTTTCCATAGATCTGACAGGTAAACTATTACTTGATCTCCTTGTTTGCTTATAATATTGTCTTTTATGTCTAAATCCCATATCTATTTTGATCTTGTCTTGGTATAGGGTGTGAGGTGTTAGTCTAATCCAAGTTTCTGCCATACTAACTTCCAATTTTCCCAACAGTTTTTATTGAAGAGAGTTTTTATGACCAAAACTGGACTCTTTGGGCTTATCAAATAGCAGATTACTATAATCATTTCCTGCTATTGCACCTAGTCTCTTCCACTGATCCACCACTCTATTTCTTCTTTTTTTTTTGAATTTTAATGTGTCTTCTTTAATAGTCAGCGTTATCTCTAGTTACAAGCAAATACCCCCAAGGTTTACTGGCTCAGTGGTTGAGGGAAAGATTCCAATGAATCCTTCAGTGGCTTGGAGCATGGAGTGAAAAGGCACATTATTTTGCATCAGAAAGTTCTCTGTGGGTAGGGAGGAGATTAGGATGGGGGATGGCAGGTAACTTGGACAGGAAGGAAGGGAAGAACCTAGCATTTTCATTGGCAGAGGTAGTTGCTCCTGGGTCCATTCTCAGTATGGGAAGGAGGTGAGATGAGACTCTCCCTCACACATGGTACAGATTGCTGTGACTACAGCAGTCCCAATCCACCAACTCACTGCTGTGAAACCACAGGTTGATCTCTCTCTGGGCCACTTCCACTGAATCGCTGGCATGGATAATATTCCTGCTGATGTGAACACTGAAGTCTCCCCAAATTGTCCCTGGAGCAACTTCTGCAGAATCAGTGTCTCCTACCATGACCCTAGAAGTATGGACCACATTGTAACCTTCCCACACCATAGTGACCACAGGACCAGAGCTCATATAGTTGATCAAGTTTGGATAGAAGGGCTTCTTCTTTAGGTCATGGTAATGCTCAGCAAGGACTTTCTCTGAGGCCTGTAATAGTTTCATGCTCACTAGTTTGAACCCTCGTCTCTCAAAGCCCCTGATGACATCTCCAACCAGCCTCTGTTGAACACCATCTGGCTTTACTGCAATCAGTGTGTCCGTTCCTGGGTTCTAGTAAGTCCTCCAGAGTTGTACCGGAGCAGAATTGAACTGGGCACTCCTCCGTGGGGCAGGGACAGGAGCAACTGCCTCATAGACAGGGTCTGGCTAGAGCCCTGAACGCAGCCACGGCCCAGGAGGGTCCGCAGCGCGCAGCGTGTGAAGAAGCCCATATCCCACCCCCCTACCCCCCCCCCCCACTGGGAGCCCTAAGGCCGGGCTGCCAGCCCTCAGCCCCGCCGGTCCCCAAGTCCACCACTCTATTTCTTAGCCAATCCCAGATAGTTAAAAAAATCTTAAGGCTGTTGCCCTTATACAAAATAATCAGACAGTAAGCCTGGCACTTAGCTGGGGGTATAAAGATAGGTAAAAACAATCCCTGTTCTCAAGGAGCTTAGTGTCTAATGAGACAACATAAAAATAATTTATGTACAAACAAAATGTGTATAGGGTAAATTGGAGATAATTTCGGGTGGGGGGGGGAGGTACTAACATGAAGGGGGAAGTGGATGGGTTTCCTGCAGAAGATGGGATTTTTTAGTTCTGATTTAAAGGATACAAAGAAGTCAAAAGGCAGAGATGAGAAAAAACATTTCAGGTATGGAAGACAGCTAGTGAAAAGTGAAGCCAGAATATGGACTACTACTGAAAGAAGACATGAAGGAGGCCACTACTAGGAAATTTTTTTAAAGTTATGTTGATTTATATTTGTACAATATCAGTGAATTTAGTCTGATAAAGAAAAGTAAGAACCAGAGAACCTGGCTCCAAATCTAGTACTGCAGCTTACTTTGGACTGGGTAGAGAATTTCTCTTTAGTTTCCCCAGATTAATTATCTCTTCCACCTCTATATGACTCCATTTGTGGCATTTCTTAGTCTCCATTCAGGGACATCCTGGTTCTAGGTCCAAAATTCCATTCACCATGTCCTCCTACTTTAGTGTAACGATCAATGGTCTAGAATTTACTTCTTATGAGTGAGGTACATATATTGCTAACCCTATTGTTTCTTAACTCTCTGGCCACAAGTTTTCCATAAATAAAATTAAGGAATAAATATTACTTGTTGAGCCTTTATCACTGCATTGTTATAATGCCTTTCTTTTCTTCTCTTTCCTGGCAGAGGCCAAAATAATTCAGAGAAAACTAAAGACTGCAAAAGAACAATAAGGTTTTGGCAAGGATTCCTAGGACAGACTGGTTTTCACCTAGCCTAGGGTGAAAGAGGAATCCCAATTTATAAACTTAAAGGTGCAGGGCTCCCTGAGGCAGAGATAAGATGCATTGGATTTCAGGGGGTCTCTTCAAAGTACTGGCACAAAGGAGTTACATTAGTCATATCTGGGGGAAGATGAAGAAATGCATCTGAAGGGACTTGCCTATAGTTCTATAATTAAACTCATTTCCTGGTTTTTGGTTTCCATTCTATCACACTGACTCTAAATTTCAACTGTTTTATGGGTATGTTCTGAGACCATTCTTTTAGTCATTCTTATATCTGAATAAAGTCATATACTTTACTTCTTTATAACTGTGTGAAATGGGCAGCACCAATCATCCTATCCCCATTTACAGGTAACTAGATCATACTGACCTAGAGTCAAGTGTATTAATTGCCAAGTTGTTTGTCAATGCTACTCAAGCTTCTTACTCTTCTCTTGCTAGGTATGGCTTCTTTTTAAAAAATTTTATTTATTTAAGGCAATGGGGTCAAGTGACTTGCCCAAGGTCACACAGCTAGGCAATTACTAAGTGTCTGAGGTTGGATTTGAACTCTGGTCCTCCTAGCTCCAGGGACAGTGCTCTATCCACTGCACCACCTAGCTGCCCCTAGGTACATTTTCTAAAGTGAGAATGTATGTTGTCAGAGATATTTAGCATCAGCTACTTCAATTATAAAGTACCCCCCCCAAACTCTACTAAAATGGAAATGGTCTCTCATACTCCAAACAACAAATTTCTGCAAAGTGGAGAATTGAGACAAAAATTGTTGGAGGTGGTTGGTGGTCAAGAAAAATCTGAGGAAAGAAGGAATGTGGAAAGGGATTAATATCCTAAGCATGTCCCCTGGATTTATAAATAAACATATAGCCATCTCCTGTCTTTATAACCCATTGAATTCACTTATATATATAATCCAAATTCAGTATTGTATGAACTCATATTAATCCTCATTGCTTTCTACTAGTTCCAATTAAATTTTTTTGAGTTCCAATTTTGCTAATGTAACATCATTGGGCTTATTTTGGTTAGTTTTAAACACACCCCTCCCCCACAGTTTTAGGATTTAAGATATTAGAAAACCCAATTAAACACAGTAATTGCAAAAAACAATCTTTCATTCCCATGTTTTCTTCCTTTATTCTTGCTTAACAATGTAAACAGGATCTCAAGTGTTGATTGTCCTATGTACACAGGCAAAATTACCACTCTGAGGTCCATTGGTTCACCTTGCAATATTTACATTACTTACTGAAGAGGTGAGGGCTTACCATCTGGTTTTTCTAGCCAAGGTGCCAGTTTTGGAACTTTATTATGTAGGATTAATGTGATCAGTATTGATGTGTCATATTAGTTGCAGGAGTACTAGTCCAGCAGAGTCATTAACTCTGGGCTGTTTCGACCTTTATCAAATCACCTTCCCACATTAAGTTTGTGTTCTCATGTATAAAATGAGTTTCAGATTTAATCTGGTTCTTTCCCAGCTATAAAATTCCATAACCCAAACATATTAACAATTGCATCTGGTCATTTTGAGAGCAAGAGTCCAAATCTCAAATTACCTGACTGAAGAGGAAAATTTAATTTGGTACAAAACTAGATTGCTGGGTTTTAGGCTCTGTACTCAAAGTGAGAAGAACTGTGTTTAGCTTAAAAAATGGCAACAGAAGACAGACACCTAAAACATAGTTTAAAAGCAAACAAACATCCATTAACATAGGAATGGCCTGAGTCTTTTGGGTAAAATTAGAAAACCTTGTCAAGTCTGAGTTTTTCTTTGTGGCTAGGCTAAGTTTGGGTGAGCCCAGACTGGGACATTTGTCATGCAGATTAAGGAGGCCAATTTTCCGGAGGACCAGATGAGAAAAGAATTGAGAAAAGTAAGTTGCTATTCAAAGCAGAGACACATTGTTCAGTAAGCAGAATCTGGGTAGAATTGAACAACCTGGACAGAATGACAGGACCTAATTTCATTGGTATAGGTATTTTCTCTCAGAACTTTCTCAACAACATAGTTTTGTAGACTTGCTTAGAAAAAGATATAGTTAAGAGATTTTCTCAGGGTAACAGAAGTTGCCACCATAAAAGGATCCTCAGTAGTTGGAAGTCTTATCTAAAGTTATATCCTGTTCTTAAATACCAATAAAGTAGAACAATCTGGGCTTAAGTTATTAAGATGTAATTCACTGAACTTGTGGCAGCAGAACAGACATCTAAAAGTTAAAAAAAGGTAATTTATAGCTCTTAAATTGAGCAGTCCATCATCTTGTAAGCAAGAAACAAATTGGGATCAAGATATTAAGTTTTTCATTAAAAAAGAAAAAAACAAATGCACAAAACAGATTTCAATCAAACTCATGTCTTGGGGTAGGGACAATATCAACATAAGACTCCTGTAAACTTTTTTTAGCTTTTTGTGTTGAAAAAGTGAAAGCCAAGTCATGTCAAATGAACATTAGGGAGCCTCCTATGTTTCAAGGCACCGTGTGATACAAAGAAGGGCAAAATATGGGTTCTGTCCTCAAATGAGCTCACAATTTAATGGGAAATAGAATAAGCAAAAAATGTACAAACAAGGCATATTTACAGGGATAAATTTGGGAACCTCAAAAGGGATGGCACAAGCATGAGCTTTTATCTGTGTTTATTTAAAAGAATATATTAAGAATGAAAGTCTAGAAAGACAATAAGCTTTAATCATAACTTTATCAAGCCTTTGTTTAAAAAAAATACAAAGGCATCAACAACTTCCACCACCTTGTCTTTTCCCAATACGTGATTTTTCATAACTTTTTTAAAAAAAATGATAATAGGTTGCCTTCTGCAATTTAGATCAGGATTCTGAAACTTATGGACTTTGTACAAATAGTCCAACAATACTTAAATCTGGAGCCAGCCAGTAATATCTAAAGAGGGTAGTGACTCTCTGCATGTAAGAGATGCCTTTACTCAAATAAATCAATCAACCAAAACAGTCACAATAACAGTAAAAAGGTAGGAAATCAGGAGTGAAGAAAAATTAACTGCTCAGATTATGACTGAAATATAGGTACCCCACTGGGATCTAAGAATTGTGTTTGAGCATTACTGGCTTGCCGGTAGTCATAGTTCTCTTCTGACTTGCTGTGGGTCAGCTGCATGTTCATGGAGTAGCTTGGGAGATATTCCATGGTGTGGGGGTTATTAAAACTCATAGTAATCTGTTGTTTCATGGGATAGGCCTCACTAGTATTATTTCCAAAGGCTCCCAAGTCATTGGCAGGGTAGGGGTGCTGAAGCAACTGGTGCTGGTAGGAGCCCTCTCCACTATTCTGGAACTGGTTATTCCAAGTCTGGTTGTTCCATCCTGGCAGGTTTCCAGAAGGATTCATCATGCAGTCCTGGTGAAATGGAGAGTAGAAGCTTATGTACTCCCCAACAGCTGATCCATTCTGAAAGAAGAGTGAGTGGGATTAGTTTAATTGTGAAATGTTTGGATCCTTATGAAATCAGAACTCTGATCCATACCCAAGAACAACGATGATTTCAAAGGACTGATAAAGTAGTAAATGCCATGTTAAGAGGTGTAGGCTGAGGAAAACTATCCTAAAGTACAGGCTGGGGCTATGAAAGCATTTAGAGTTCCTGTTTACTTTCATATAAGGGCAATGAATGTCATATGTTGATTCCTCTTGCCTGACTGTTCTCATTTGTTACCAGGGAAGGTTATTTTAATAGTTGTGTCTATAGAAAATGGGAGGGAGAGAGAGAGAGAACATTTAAAAAAGAAATGTAATATTTTGATTCATGTAGGTACCATCACAAATAGGCAATAAGTGCTAAGAAACCTGAAAAAATCAGTATTATGCTGAAGGGACAATACTTTTCCTTTCATTACCTGAACCATACTGTTGCCATTCTTTGACCACATGGTATCTTTCTGCCATCTCTTTGACTTCATTCTCTGGTTCTGAAACCAGGTCTTGACCTTCAGGAAGAGGAGACAATTAATAATCTATAGATTTCCTTGAGGAGAAAAGATTTTGGTAACTTCTTCTAACCTTCTCATTGCATTAGATATGAATGAAATAGGACATAGTTTTTCAGGGAATGTCTCTGGTCCCCCAATGTACAGCTGGACCCTTGTTCCTCCATTCCTGACCCTAAAGCTGACCCTTCCATATTCCACCCTTCTACTATAGTCTTTCCTCTGTTCCTTAATTCTATTTTGTCACCATGTATGCTTTGTTATATATCTATATTTGTTGTCTTCTTCATCAGACTGTGAGGTTCCTGAGACAGGGATTGTGTTCTCTTGCCTTTGTATCTCTACATAAGCTCAGCAGTGTCTGGCACAGTTGGATGCCTCTTGATTGACTGATGCATCCCACCAATTCCTCAGACATTTACCTGTTTATAAGTAAGGTTCAAATTTTCAGCCACATTTCGAATCTGCTGTGGGCTGAGGTATTTTTGCTCCACGAATCTACTGTTGAGCACATTTAGTTGGGCCTGAGAGAACACTGTCCTCATCTTGGGTTTTTTCAAAAGGTTCTGATCTTCTTTTCCCTGATGGAGCTTGGCCTTGTTCTGGGATGAAAGGTTATTTGAAGTTGGGCTAGTAGCAGAGTCAGGAGTATCTTGAATAAACATATCCACGGATGAAGGAGGAGCAGAAGAAATTGCTGAATGGTGAGAGAGAGAGTAAAGTAAGAACTTTCTGCCTCTGACAGAACCATTATTTATCTTTTACAAAATCATATCATACCTCATATCTTTTTAACTTCTTTTTGGCACAAAACCTGATCCAATTTAATTCTTTGGACAGGTTTGGTGAAACAAAGCTATGGGATTCTCCCTCCAACCTACTACTTACTGCTTCTCCACCAAGACAATTTTTCCTCAGCTCTGAACCAGCTCTTTATCATTTCTATGGTCTTATCAAAGAGTTTAATTAAAAATTTACATTTCTATCAAGCTTTTGAGTCCTTTAATATGTATAATTCCCACCAGGGGATGAAAACCCTCTACCAATGCAAACCAACACCTGCCCCTATTTCTTTTACTTGGGCAATGGGGTTAAATGAATTAGGGTAGAAATAGATCTTTGTAGAGTCCAGTTCTTCCTGCTTCCAAGATCAGCTTTTCATACACCTTACTATCTGGCTGGAATAGGTTGCAGCCTCAGTTCCTCCTTTATAGAGCCACAGTAGAGTAAATTTTTGTGGGAACTGCATTTTACCCCTTTCCAGTAGTTTTAAGGAAAAGACAGACTGCTTCCTAACAGTCTGCTCCAATACTAGCTAATAAACTTTCTAGCAATTTTCCCTTCTAGTAGTTAAATTGTTCTCCTTTCCTGCAAACTCTTGTTCAATTTATCAGTTAACTAAGATAAAAAAAATTTTTAAATTGAAATTCGAGTTTTTTAAGAACCCTAGATTTTGAGCCTGAATGGACATTACTATGCTGTCCACGAGCCTCCCCCCAACTCTATTTATACAGGAGGAAATCGAAGTCAGAGATATGACTTGATTTCCCAGTCATACAGGCAGTAAATAAGGGACAGTGATTTGAACTCAAGCCTTTGGTGACCACAGCCAGCCCCATTTTCATGACACCATATTATTGTCTATTATATTTGTACAGTGCTTAGCAACAGTACTAGTAATAACCTAGATACTTAAATGACTGCAACCTTCTCTCCTCACCCCCTCACCCCCCCCCCTTAACCAGGTGCCATCCGGAGCAGCCCATAATCTTTAATGGAGCAAATTTAGTGGAAAACTGGTCATATGAAAAAGGAGGACTCACTTTCCACCTGTACAAACTCTTTTCATCCCCTCCTCTAAGCGCTAGGTTTATCTTTGTCACCCTACTTTCTTTTTAGGTTTTTTTTTGCAAGGCAAATGGGGTTAAGTGGCTTGCCCAAGGCCACACAGCTAGGTAATTATTAAGTGTCTGAGACCACATTTGAACCCAGGTACTCCTGACTCCAGGGCCGGTGCTTTATCCACTATGCCACCTAGCCACCCCCTTTGTCACCCTACTTTCAAGGAGTTTATATAATCTACAACAAAGAATGATAACCCAGAACAAACAAACAACAGCCGAATGGTGACGTCCCCAAACTCATGGCCTTTGAGGCTGGGCCCCAGGAATTCCAGACACCAGCCCTCAGTTTAACAGTCGAGACCTTGTCCCTGCTGAAATAAAGCCGGGATCGCATCCAGATCTTGGTTTGGGGGGATGTTCCGAAGGCTGGAATCCTCCAAATCCTCCAAAAGTAGGGGACAGATGGAAGGAAACTTCCTATATCCTGCCCCTTTCTATCCTTGCCGCAAAAGAACTTGAGCTCCCAGAGTAGGGGCCAGGGACCTCGGAGAGGGGGCTCACCTGTGTTTGGCTGGAGCTTTTCCGGACTTTGTATTTGGAAATTAGAATAAGGGCCTGGGGAGGTAAATGGCTCCGTCTGGGCCGCGGAGATCCAGGTGTTGTAAGGGCAACCGGTATGGCCTTCGGGCCGGCAGGACTGGCATTGCTGCGCGTGAGAGCAGGAGGTCATGCTTTGGGGAAGATGCTCGAAGGAAGGGGTCCGACCTGAGCCGTCGCAGTAAGTCCAGGAGCAAAAGCCTTGAGTGAATGGAAGGCACAGTGCTTTGCAAAGGAAAACCGGCACTACAAATGCAAAACAGCCTTTCAAAGAAAAATGGAAGAGAGACTCTAAAAATGACAAAAGCTGTGGCTGGCCTAGGAAGACCGGCCTAAACCGGAGGGTGTGAACTTGTTCAACAGTTGGGCGGCCTTGTTATATAGCTTCCCCCACCTGCAAATCCTACCCGCTGGGCTCCCCACGGCCATTACCATGAAAATGGCCAATTTATAGAAAAGGTGGGGTCTGAGGCTGGACAGTTTCGAGTTTCGTGGGAGTGAAGGAAGAAATGAGGTTCCTGGAGGAGGCTGAGAAGATAGGAAATCCGGAAATACTTCACCATAATGAAAATTCCAGTTTTCTGCTCAAATTATTCAATTCTACTGACTCTCACTCTCCTCCGCGACCCTTCTTCTTCCCTCCTCGCCCCCGCCCCCAACTCTTACACCTGGTCATCTGGGGGTGTGAATGGAAACATTCCTAGTTAAAATAAAGAATTAATTGGTGGAGAACCGCATATGCCAAACTTGGAGCAAAGGTATCACAAAGGTCAATTCTTTTTGATTTTTCAACCTGAAGTCAAGGAGGACCCACAGATTGGGGATTTAATTGGTCTTTGCTATTTGCTTTATGCATCCTTTATCTTTTCCTTTTCACTTGGTCCCTTTCTTCATTTCTGTGCCCTCTTACTCCATAATAGTAGGGAAGGAAGGAGGGAAAGCGTGAGCCAAAAACTGAGAGATCTAGTTGTGAATAATGGCTGGACCCTGATATTCCTTCCCTCACGTGCATAATGGAAAATTCACTCATTCAAAAGCATTTTTCTTCTTAACAATCCATTTTAATTGTTATTGCCCAATTGCAATTCAACAAATCCATCCTGTTTTCTTTTCGGGAATAAGTCAAGGACCTAGGATTTTACCCCAGACCACATCTTTATCCATCTATAATCTAGTGCCTTAAATACTTTCCTGAAGTGACAGTCCTTGACTTCTGGTCTAGGTCTCTGCTTGAATCAGGGGAACACTGAGCAGAGAAAGATTGTAATCAGTTTCCTCTTCTGTAATAGAGACAAATATTGTAACCCAGAGAAATGCTATAATCCTTTTCCTTTTTGTATAGTTGTGATCCTTTCCCTTATGTATTGGCTTTCAACTGCATATTAAATACCAGACATTGTGTCAAGTCCTGCAGATCCAGAGAGGGAAAAAAACAGTTTCTGAACTCCAGGAGGTTATGTCCTATTAGGAGGTAACATTTTAGGAGCTAAGCAAATAAAAAATGTATACAGAGTAAATACAATTTTTGGGGGGGTAGATTGTAGATTGGCATGAACTGAAGGAAGAAAGTTGATTCTAAAAGGTGATCTTAAAGGAGGCAGGGGATTCTGTGATTGCATGCAAAGTGGAGATGGCATATTATGAACAAATAACCAAAAAGAGTATATTAGAGAGTAATGTGCATTAATAACAATGGCTAATGTCTCTATAGTATATTGGTTTACAAAGTCCCTTCCCTACATGTTGTCATTTACTCTTCACAATAATCTGGAGAAATAGGTGCCATTATATTTTTTATGTAACAACATTTGAATGCAGATTCCAAGTTCAGCCCTCTAAACACGAGGGCCTCTGTCCTACCTTCAGTAACCTAGGAACAAACCTGGAAACACAGGCTTGAACTGGACGACTGAGTGTTTAGATGATAAACCCAGGATTTTGGATTTTTAAGACTCTTCTCCCCTCCAATCCAATATTGATATCCATATCAGAACCATCTTTTTTTATTCAAAGATCTTGCCAATCACTGCAGAATAATCTCCTGTGGTTCCCTACAGTCCATCTAGGAAAGTGCAGACTGGCCACTCTAAAGCCTCATACTGCTCCCCTGTACCCTATGTTTCAGAAAAAACAAGAGTACTTTTTAACCCTCAGAAGTGCCTGAGCTCTTACAATTGCAAGTCTAGATCCTCCTCTCCACCTTTGGCCAGACTTCCTACCCATTCTTTAAAGCCCAACTCAAAAGATGCCTTCCGCCCCCTCCCCATAAATGCTCCACTGACCTTCCTCCCCTGACCTCACAGCATTTTTGTCTTGCAAATTTCTTATGCACTTTTGACTCAGCATTGTGTATTATGGTTAGCCTTGAAGATTCTGCTTGACCAGAATTCTGTTTTTTGGTACCTTCCCCAGCCTTGTGCTGGGTGCACCCCAGAAACTATATACTTAATTTGAATTGATTGGCAAATACCTTCTTTGAGCAATGCTGAGCCGCAGTAATTTTCTCACACAGTAGACAACCCAGGCATTTTGGAGCCCTCTTATCCCCTTATTTAATTTTGAAAGGAACATTTAAAAAATAACTAAATAGAATCTAAAAATTCTATTTAATGAATTCTCATGGGAAGCATTTCCTGATGTTTGCAGTTAGCATACAGCATCGGACCTTTAATCTGAAGATAAAAAAACCTCTAAGAAGAGGAAAAACAATGTAGACTTAAGCTAACCTAGGTGAGGTGGGGGGATGGTTGGAGATCTGGAGGTTAACCCCAGAGGCTATTTTCCTTCAACACCTTCTCCAAGTCAACTTTTGCCTGGGGGTTTCTTAAGGATCCATTCCCCCCCCACCAGTTCCTCTTCCTTGGCTTCTTGTGCCTTCCTCCTTTCTAGCCCTCTTTCTTTCTCTCTCCCTCCCTCTCTCTCTCTCTCTCTCTCTCTCTCTCTTTTATCTTAAATTATATATATATATATATATATATATATATATATATATATATATATATATATTTTAAAACAGAAACATAATTTATCTGTATAAAATTAACAAAAACCATCTAGGCTGCATATTACTTGGCTATCTGAGGAAGTGCCTTCTCTGCTTCATCTGCAGCATCAAGGGAGGCCATCTGATATGATCTGATAATAGTCAACCAGTTCTTTAGCTCTAATTCTACAGTGTTTGTTTCCTAAAACTGGGACCTCTGCTTTTTCAGGCTTCTCACCATCTTCCTCTTGACTGAATAGATGTATTTTAATCTGAGCTTCCAAAAGGGTCTCTGTGGCTCGAATTCCCCATCCTTTCATTCCTATGAGGGCCCCCATGGGTCAAGCCTTGACCACAAACCTTAAAGGGCTTTTTTTCTTGAGGCTTGGGTCTCGTTCTCGGTCTCTGTGGACGAGATTGGTTATACTCTTCTCAAATAAGCTGGTTGTTGATGGTGAGGTAGAGATGTAGGTGAAACTGGGAAAGAGCTTAGAGAAAGACTCTTAAGTGATAGTTATTAAATTTACTATTTACAAGCTTTTTTTGGGGGGAGGTTTGCAAGACAATGGGTTTAAGTGACTTGCTGAAGGTCACTTATCTAGGTAATCACTATCTGAGGCCCTACTTGAATTCAGATCCTCTTGACTCCAGGGCCAGTGCTCTATCCAATGCCCAACTGAGTAATTCCTAAGAGATGCAAATAGCAAATAATCTATAGTTTCGACATACCCAATATGAGTGTCTATGATATACTCCCAAAATATTTGATTTAACAGATTTTTAGGAATTGCTCTGCCTCTTTTCCTGGTTTCCCTGCTCTCTGGAGTACCTTAAAATTCAACACTTCTCCAGGTTTCAGCTCCCTTCCAATTGCATTTATTTTCTTTAAAATCACCTGCTTTCCCCATCCTTCCCTCCTCTGCCCTACCACTAGCTTATTTTTCTTAGCTACTAATCCATATACATCTTATTGCATACACCTGGAAGTTCTAGACCTGGGGGATTAGGATTCAAAACTGAGACAATCCCTGCCCTCATGGAGGGGTGAGATGATGTGACTGAAAAGTACATTTTTGCTGTTTTGTAGTTTTTCCATGGTATGTCCAATGCTCTGTGACCCCTTTTGAGGTTTTCTTGGAAAAGATTTGGGAGTAGTTTGCAATTTCCTTCTCCTGCTCTTTTTTTTGATGAGGAAAGTGAAGTTAACAGGGTTAAGTGACTTGACCAAGGTCACACAGCTTGTTAGAATTTGAAGTCATGAAGATAGGTCATTCTGACTCCAAGCTTGGCACTATCCACTTTGACACCTAGCTTTGGTAAATAAATATAAGCTTTTGACTTTCTCTCTCTCTCTCTCTCTCTCTCTCTCTCTTTCTCTCTCTCTCTCTCTCTCTTTCTCTCTGTCTTCTCTGTGTGTGTGTGTGTGTGTGTGTGTGTGTATTTTGAATGACCTAAAATATAGCAGTCCTATGAATTCTGATGGGAAGCATCAGAATCCATTCATATTTAGTGATATAAATATATAATGATGGAGGAGGGTAGACAGATCAAAGTAGAGGAATCCTCTTGAAAGAGATATTCTTGGGGCTGAGCCTTACACTTGGCCCTAGGCTTAACTCAATGACTTGCCCACATCTTGGTGTAATCAAAAAAAATTCTGATCAGCTGCTCAAAATCTGCATCTTTGTCTTCTATTCAGACTCTGATCCAGAATGAGAAGGACCTGGAATAAGAGCGTTACTGGATGTTGGGAAATCTCTCCTACCATCAGACATTCTGGGAATAGGACTCAAAAACTTGATTTAAAGAAAGAGGGTTGAGTGGGGGATGGGGTTGGTGTTAGTTGGGAAGAATTAGTAGGGAAGGTAAAATTCCTACTGTTTGAAAGTATTTCTGTAATTGGAGTTGTCCCCATAATCTTCAGCAACCAGCTGACTGTCTTCCTTCCAGGGGAGCTTACCAGCTCCTTTACCTATGATTTCTTAAGGAAGAGATTTTTAAACTTTGGCAGTCTGGATTAACCTCTGGATTCCTGAGAATATTTTTAAATGAATAAAATAAAACACAATGATTTCTATAGAGAATCAATTACACTGAAATGTAATTATGAAAAAACTAAATAGAAACAAATTTAAGGACCCAAGAACCCCAATTCTTAGATGTGTCTTGTCCAGTGTGAGTCTTCTTTGTTCTTTGTGTGTTTGCCTGTTGTTACTGGAAATTCTGGAAATTTCAGATGATGGGAAATATATATTCTTTATTTAGACACCTTCCTCTGATCATCCCCCCAGTTCTTGCTCCATACCTTTAGACCAGCAGTTCTTTTCTATATTGTATAAATATTTTATTTGTTTTTCCAAGTACATACAATGATAATTTTTACCAATCATTTTTACTGCAAGATTTTGAGTTTTGCAATTTTTCTCTCTCCCTGTCTTCCCTCCCCTCCTTCTCCCCCATAGAAGGCAATCGAATTTATTTGAAACCATGCTCTAAAAGGAAGAAATAAACATGAGAGATAGCAAAATTACATAATACATAAGACAACTTTTAAAAATTGAAGATAATAAATTTTGGCCTTCATTTAAACTCCACAGTTCCTTCTCTGGATATGGATGGTATTTTCCACTACAAGTACCTTAAAATTTAGGCCAGCAGTTCTTAAAGACTTGGTCCCTAAAATCATTAAAGGGAATCCATGAATCTGAGACAGGAAATCCAAATCTATTTTCTTAATCATGCTAATTTTTAATATCTGTTAAGTATATTTATCAGTAGATAAAATCCACATGAAGAAAAGCTCTTTGGGGGTGGCTAGGTGGCACTGTGGATAGAGCAGTGGCCCTGGAGCCAGGAGTACCTGAATTCAAATCTGACCTCAGACACTTAATAATTACTTAGCTATGTGGCCTTTGGCAAGCCACTTAACCCCGTTTGCCTTGCAAAAAAAAAATCTAAAAAAAAAAAGAGTGATAAGGGCCCCTGAGACCAAAGATTTCAGAAATTGTGTTGTGGTCCCTTAATAAATGTTGGACGAATGAATAGAATCAGATTATATGTATTTTAAATGAATAATTTGTAAGAGTGTAAAGTATCTGCAGACCAAAAAGTTTGAGAGCCTGTCTTAGGCATTTGATAAATATTTGATGAATGGATAGAATTTGGAAATTATGGTCATTTCAGATACACTAGTACATTAAATGTCCATCAATATTAAGCATAATGGATTAGAGCTGACTGCCCTGGAAAATAATTCATCATGTTTTTTCTTATATCATTTTATTTACTCTATATTCTCTGTCCTATCCTGTCTAAACCTCTCAGGCTGACCATAGACATTTATTATTTCTGCCTAATGTCTATAATTACTTTTTGTTAAAACTTTTCAATATGTCATATTTTTCTTCATTCTAGGAATGAAGTTAAGAAAACACACACACATATTTATGATGATTAAATTAAATCTAACCAATTCAGTTCAATGTAACAAACATTCATAGAAATATTATTATTATTATCATCATTATTATTATAATATATTTGGTACTGGGCATACTAAGCTGAAAAAAATGACACAGTTCTTGTCCTCAGAAACCTTATAACATGGACTCACATAAGTATGATAAAGTTCTTTCAGAAAATTTGATGTACAAGGTACAGTTAGGAGCTAAGATTGCAAAATGGTCATGATAAAGACTTTTACTCAAAGAGATTGCCATTTAATAAAAGTGAAAAGATACAAATACAAACAATTATCAGAGAAGGGAACACTATGATAAGTATGAGGGGAAAACCCAGAAAGCCTTTTACTCAGTAGATGCCTAATAAATGTTTGTTAAACTGAATTGAAGGAGAAATTCAGTGAAGAAGAAATCACTATGAACTAGGAAGTTAGGAGTTAGATCTGAAAGAGAAGGGACAGTCAGAGATGGGAGTGGTGAATGTACAGATAAAAGAAGGGAGTGTTTTAGGGATGAGGAGTTAAAGAAGTCTGGCAGAAGAGGGAAGGAAGAAATACTCTCTGAAATCTAGTCTATCAGTATAATTATAACTGTTTTGTAATCTTCAATAATTGAAAACTGGTATTCACAGGTCATGTGACATTGTAGATAGTGCAAAAGGCAACGCTATCTATGATGGCCAAGGAGTTGCATTGCCATTAATTGAAAGTGTGCAATGTGTATTTGATATCTACCAATGCAATGTTTCCAAATGCTGCCAAATACCTGGAAGCTTGTATGCATTGGCTTTCTGTTTCTGGAAGATGATAGTAAGAACATAAGCTCCAGGTTAGTGGTTGATGTTTCACGTAGCATGACCTGCAATACCCAACCAGGAGTCATTGCTTCATAAATGTGAATTCAGTGTTGATATGCATGTTCGAATGGGGATACTTTGTGCATACTACCAATATCAGGTTCTTTGTTGTGTATTCTGTTATGCTGTATAATATGGTATATGAATATTCAGTGTTTTTGCATGTGATCTAAATATATAATGACTCCATGGTTTGTAGTTTATAAATATGTGTATGATATGTAACTTGACTTTTAGTAGTATAAATTGTCTTGAATACTATGAATGTC
Organism: Macrotis lagotis; assembly: GCF_037893015.1. NCBI lineage: Eukaryota > Metazoa > Chordata > Mammalia > Peramelemorphia > Peramelidae > Macrotis > Macrotis lagotis. The sequence continues at coordinate 197,851,047 of NC_133664.1, read as the reverse complement.
ATGAATTATGTACCTTCACTGAAGCTCACTATGCTAGTCATATTTATACAAACCTTGTAGAATGGCAGTTTACATACCCACAGAAATCTTACTGTAACTCAAATGATTTTCAGGTATTTAAATTTTTTTGCTGAGGAGGAAGCTATAAGAGTATAGGGAAAAGTCTATTTCAGACTTTGCCTCCTTTAGACTTTGAATGGTTTCTTTGAATGTCCTATTTACAGACTATAAAGGGTATACGTACTCCTTTTGGACTTTGATCACTGTAGACTTCTTTACTCCTTTAGTTGGCAAGATGCTCCTTCAGAAGATTATAGGACCTTGGTTGCTGGATGAAGGCAAATAATACTCTCAAGAAACCCTAGTCTTTGGACTCTTGATCAATCACTGTCCTTGGACTGATATATAAAAAAAGAAAGAAAGCCAGCTTAGAAGAGGATCATTGTTGGCAGGCAAAAAGAAAACCAGATATGACAAAAGAACTCAGGTCTTAAGGTTATTCTTCACCTTTTCCCATGTGCCTCTTAAAATTTTTAGTAATAGGGTAAAGGAGATTTCTTTCTCTCATTTCTTTGCACCCATCTCCCATCAGTAATACAGCTCATTAGTCTTAGGCAACCTTTTTGAATGAAGCCTGAAAAAGAATTTGAAGACCTTGCTTTCTCAATCCCTTTCTTCCATATGGGATATTGTTAATTTGAGAACTTCAGGGAATCTAGAAGCAGTGTCAAGAAAGTTGACTGGAGGTAATGAGAAAGAATCTTGGACCCAGAACTTGAATCCTGCCTGGAAAATGGTGAGCTTCAGAGCCAGGACTTTTGCTGATCCTATTATTTGGGTTCTGGATATTTCCTAAAGTGTATTGTTTCAATATGTCAGTATAATCCCAAATTGGAGACAAGAGTGACTAGAGCAAAGGCATGCAGGAATATCCATCTGGTTGAGAGTACAAGACTAGTGAAACCAGGAGTAATTCCAGGGCATCCATGGCCCTATAACATGCAGCACTTTAGGTGGGAGTTGTCTCTTATTAATCATACTATAACACAAGCATTCCCTATGTGTGCCCTTCTAAATGCGAATGGTATTTCATCCTTTTCTTTGGTGGAAAAAGTCACTCATAACAATAATTACCAACATTTATACTCTTCTTCCTTCCTTCCTTCCTTCCTTCCTTCCTTCCTTCCTTCCTTCCTTCCTTCCTTCCTTCCTTCCTTCCTTCCTTCCTTCCTTCCTTTCTTTCTTTCTTCTTTCCTTTCTAATTCCCTCTTTAGTGAAATTTATTTCTGTTTCCAACTGTATGTGTGTGCTTTCTTTCCTCCTTTGACCAATTAGGATGAAAAGGAGGTTCAAATATCAGTCATTCTGCTCTCCCTTTCTTTGTTTGTATTGATTTCTACTTATACACTCCAATTATTTGAGAAAAATTTCCTTCCTTATTCTCTATTTCCTTCTCCGGTGTATTCCTCTTCCTTTCTCTTTCCATTGTTTTTTGTAGGTTTTTGCTAGGCAATGGGGTTAAGTCCATTTTTTTTAAAAGATTATCAAGACCTTATAGAACTACTCCCTTTGTCTAATTAGATTCACTCTACCACTCCTGGTGAAAAGCTTCAGAGGGGATACATTTTTCATCTGTCAATATTAGAATGTAAACAGTTTACTTTGTTTTGGTCCCTACAAGTATTTACATAAGGAGTGATTGGAAATACTTTTTGTACCCTACAGGATTATATTCAGTTTTTCTAAGTAAGTTATTTTTGGTAGTAAGTCTATATCCTTTGCTTTCTGGAATATCATGTCCCAAATACTCTGTTACTTTATAATGTTGGTTGGATTTGTGACAAAGAACAGGGTAGTGAGTGATGAAGCTTCCAATCAGCACCTGTTCCTTTAGCCTATATTGATTTAGGCCCCATAATGCCCTCATTGCTTTACCCTGTGTTGGAATGCTTTTATAGTAGATACTCCTGGCCAGATTCCACTCCCAATGTCTGTAGACTACTCTATTTGTTTCTCTATGTGGAACTTAGTTAAAAAATTGACTCACTGTGATTTTCTCCTTTGATTTTCTGATCAGGATTTAAGCTGGTATATTTTCTAAATTTATTTTGGGAATTGTGGGAGAGGAGGAGGAGCTCTGTTCTTCCTGACACTGTCAATTTGAAGACTTTGATTGTAATCTCACCTCTGAAGTTTATCATTTTACACGACCTTGTTCAAACCATAGCCTCACCAAGTCTTAATTTCTTCACCTGTAAAATAGAAATAATGATTCTTGTAGAATCAACTATACAGACTTGTTGCAAAACTTAAGTGAGTTAAAATCTCTTTGTCTGGAATGTAATATAAGTTTAAAAAATATTTGTTGAATAAATAAATGGTTCTTTCTCTCAAGTATGTAAACAGACTCTTCAGAGAGAGAAAATAATCAAAGTACCTATTTCATCAGCATCCAGATGATTTTCCTTGAAAACCTACTAGATTCTGAGTCATTTAACTATCACAGCATAATATAGTATGGGGTCAAATCTCTAGCTTCCTTCAAACATTAGCTGAAGATTCCAGAGAAGACCTTTCTTGATCCTTCCAGCTAGTGCCCTGTATTTATTTACTATGCATTTCTTTCGGTTTGTTTGTGTGTATGTGTGTGTGTCTTTTTGTCTTTCTCTGTATGTGTGTGTGTGTCTGTGTGTGTGTGTGTGTGTGTATGTGAAGCAGTGGGGTTATATTTACTTAAAAAATCTTAAAAGACTGTCAATTAGGGCACCCTCAGCTAAGTGACTAATTAGTTGCCATGATACTGAGGTAGACAAAGACTGATCCTTTCCTGGGCCTCCCTGAATCATTTTCCCAGCCCTCCCTGGAATCAGGCCTTGCAGTGGAGAAGTCTGCTGAGTCATGGACTCTTCTGGCTCCCCAGTCGATAAGGGGCACTCTACATCATCTCTAGCAAGTCCTTTAGAGCTGAGTCATCCACTGTCCAAAGACTCCATGACCCCAAAGATTCCATGTGGTCAGTTGGAACCATGAAAAGTGGCTCTCAGCCCTTGTCACATTTTCATTTACTGAATTCAACCTTTGTTGAATTGTGGACCATTGCAATGCACTGAGAGAATGAATATAAAAATCATATTATCTGATTTTTGTATCCAGTGACAGACAGATCTTAACTTTCAATTTCTTCTGTTTGGAGAACAGAAAGTTACTGTTTGGAGGAGGGAGGTTTGGGGAGTTTCACACTGTAAGGGTTTATTAAATGCCTATATGAAGAGTCAAACATGACAAAACAACTATCACTACAACACAGCAAGTATTTTGCCCAGCCCTTTACAAATATTCCTTCCATAGACAACCTCAGTAGAGTTGGGTGCTCTTGTTATTCCTATTTTACAGTTGAGGAAACAAAGGCAGACAGAGGTTAAGTAACTTACCCAGGAATACATCACTATCTGAGGTAAGACCTGAACTCAGATCTTTCTTATTCCAGGTCCAGTTCTCTATCTACTGTACCACCTGCTCTGGGATTACATTATAATAGACAAAGCAAGGAAGATGATAACATCTTTTTAAAATGTTCCTTACTGCATCTCTTCCCAATTCTTTGCCAGAGGACATTTCCATTTTTTTCTTTGAAAAAATATTTGTTACACAGAATGGTTCTCTGGGAGAGAAAGGAAGAAATTAGGGTGATGTAAAAAAACAAAAGAGCAATAAGAATTTATTTTGAAAAATATATTTTATTTTTTTCCTGGTTACATGTAGAAAAAGTTTTAACACTGAATTCCATGTTTTCTCCCCTCTTCCCACCCATTATGAAAATAAGTTATTTGGGGGTGGCTAGGTGGCACAGTGGATAGAGCACTGGCCTTGGAGTCAGGAGTACCTGAGTTGAAATCTGGCCTCAGACACTTAATAATTACCTAGCTGTGTGGCCTTGGGCAAGTCACTTAACCCCATTGCCTTAAAAAACCAAAACAAAAAAGAAAGTAAGTTATTTGCTATAGCTTATAAATGTGCAATTGTAGAACTTTTTTTAAAAAGGAAACTTTCCTGGATTAAATGAAATTGACAAATACTTGCAAAGTTTATGCTACAAGATGAGCTTTCTAGTGGAAAGTCAAAAATTTAGAAATAAAGATATTGGGACTTGAATTTAATGTAACATGTGACTGTGGCCAAATATTTTCTTTATTGTTCAGTCATCTGAGTAGTGTCTGACCCTTTGTGATCTCATTTAGCTTTGTCTTGGCAAAGATATTAGAATGGTTTGCTATTTTCTTCTCCAGTTCATTTTACAGATGAGGCAAACAGGATTAAGTGACTAAGGTCAGATTTGAGCATATGAAGATGAGTGTTCCTGACTCCAGGCAGTGCTTTGTCAACTTTGCCACCTAGCTACCTCTTGAACAAAGGATAGAGGTATCAAATAATAAATTCCTAAAGCTGGTCTATACCTTGGAAATTGTTTAGTTTAACTGTTTTTTTTCTTTTTTTTAGTTTTTGCAAGGCAATGGGGTTAAGTGGCTTGCCCAAGGCCACACAGCTAGGTAATTATTAAGTGTCTGAGGCCTGAATTGAATCAGGTTCTCATGACTCCAGGGCTGGTGCTTTATCCACTGAGTCACCTAGCCCTGCCCCCCCCAACTCTTTCCTTTTAAAGATAAGATTAAATGACTTGCTTGAGGTGACAGTTGCATGAATCTCAGAAAAATGGGACAATATTGAATATAGATAATTGTCTTAAACTGAATTCAGAACCAATAGTTCATATTTACAGTATTCAGTTTTGTGAAAGCTTATTAAACCACCATCCACCCCAATTTTGTAAATAAGATAAGAAAGGATAATGCAAGTATCATTCTTTTGTTGTTGTCATTGATGTTGTCATTGTTGCAGGCGAAAATGGGATAGTATTATGGAAAGAAGAAAAAACTGGGACTCAAGGTCAAGTCTTTTGAATGCTTTCTACTATAGAAAATAAGCTTAATTTCCTGCAGTGATGTTTTGTCCTTTGTTCTTAAAGAAGACCATAATATATATAAGGGGAAGTAAGCCATGATAAGCACGTGAATTGGATTTGAGTGATGGGCAGCTGTGCTCAGTCATCAGCCTCACTGTCTCCTCCAGAGCCATCTGGGTCCAGGAGTCAGATATGAATCTGGATGACTGGAGATGGCTCTGAATGTGAGGCAATCAGGATGAAGTGACTTGTCTAAGGTCACACAGTGTCAAATGTCAAGTGGCTGAGGACAGATTCTAACTCAGGTCCTCCTGACTCCAAGCCCAGTGCTCTTATCCACTGCGCCACCTAGCTGTCTCAACTCACTGGAGTAGAACTAAGGCAAATTATTAAATTGAAGCCAGAAGGATGTAGTTCATTCATTAGAAAGTGAACTTTCAGTGTCAGTCAACATTTGTTAAGTGCCCCCACAGGCCAGACACTGAGCTAACTCTGGTGAAATTCTGGAAAGGATTTTTGAAAGCATGGTTCAGATGAATCTATACTTGGCAGAAATGCACCTGAGGGAAAATTCTTGTCACCTGTTTCCTAGAGGGTTTCTGGACAGTATTCTATCCTTCACAAAAATATTTGCTTCTTTACCACAAAAGAAAATTGGTGCGATTTAATCTAGGCTTTTGCACTGTGACCATGGGCAAATTATTTATTTCTCTAGATTTTCTATTCCTTATCTGTAAAAGGAAGGGTCTAGGATTCAATAAATACAAACATATGCAAAAATAATTAAATTCAAGGTAGTTTTAGAGGGGGAGCATTAGAAGTTGGGGGAAATGGGGTCTAGAAAAGTTTCATGCTGAAGATAGAGCTTGAGTTGCATATCCATGGAAGAGTGAGATCAAGTAAAGAGGGAGTATATACAAATATTCAAACATTTCATATATATATATGTATATATATATATACATAAATATATATATATATGAAAGTTAGCATAATGACTAACTTGTTTTCATTGGTGAAGACAGCTCAAATAACCTTTTGGTTCCATTCTATTTATTAAGCTCCTGTCAAGATTTTCAATCAGCATTGCATGGTTGTATGAACCCTTCACCTATGTCTCCTTCCTATCTCCATTTTGCCTTACTTAATGAGATTTTATTTCCCTTGATCATACTGCTCTCTGCTGGCTATTTTGAGCATTAACCAATGGAGTTTGTCCTTTGAAAACTTTGGACATTTATCATCCACATAGAGGATGTCTCTCTGATTATTTATTGTAAAATGCCAAATTAAAGAAAAGTAGGTACAGATAAAACCAATTCATTGTCTGATTCTCCAATGAATTTATAAGGAGTATTAAAGGCTTTAGGAAAAATCCCTTTGATGCTTTCCATTTGTTCTTCCATGCAAGTTTCATAACACATCAAATGTAAATATTATTTCATGATATCGGTTTTAATAAGGATTAATTAAAACAGTAGCAATGATTTATTATTGTATAATCCATTGATATTTTTACAAAGCACTCTAAAACCTATGATCTCGATTCTTTAAGAAATGATTCTTTTAGGGGCGGCTAGGTGGCGCAGTGGATAAGAACACTGGCTCTGGAGTCAGGAGTACCTGAGTTCAAACTTGGCCTCAGACACTTAATAATTACCTAGCTGTGTGGCCTTGGGCAAGCCACTTAACCCCATTGCCTTGCAAAAAAAAAACCCAAAGAAATTATTCTTTTTTACATATATAGAAATTGTACTATCTCCAATTTACAAATGAGGCCGAGAATCAGGGAGGTAAGTTTATTTTCCCCAATTCACATATGTGGGTGGGGAATGAAATTCAGGTATTTTTCACTCTTACATAGAAAGTAACCAACATGGGCGGCTAAGTGGTGTAGTGGATAAAGCACCGGCCTTGGATTCAGGAGTACCTGGGTTCAAATCTGGTCTCAGAAACTTAATAATTACCTAGCTGTGTGGCCTTGGGCAAGCCACTTAACCCCATTTGCCTTGCAAAAACTAAAAAAACCTAAAAAAAGAGAAAGTATTTACATTTCTTTTAAACACAGTAAATAAAATGTCATCAGTCTAAATCTTCAAAATAAAAAAGTTTCATTGATTCTTTGTTTTAGTATCCATCACTTCTAGCTAAGTATAGTCTATGTAATAGAGTTACAACTTCTTTTTTTTTATAGAGTTACAATTCTTGAGAGTTATTAGTGTCTTTCTCCCAAGTAGGGTTATAGCCACTGTCATCCCAATGTATAGCAGTCTCATGGATAGGTCATGAGTGTCCATAACTTCTGGCTAAGTATATTCTTTCTGTTAGAGTAAGAGTTCTCAAGAATTATGAGAATCTTTTTCCTATGCTGGTATATATAGCCAGTTTCATCTTATTGGATAGCAGTTTTTTTCTTTACCCCCCCTTTTTTTAACCTTTTCACATGTGATTCCTTGTTTTAACACTAAGTAATTTTTTAAATATCTACCCCCCCCACCCTGCCTCCCAATTCCAACTGAAAAACAAATAAACAAAAACAAATGATACAGTCATATCTGACAGTTTTGCCTCCTCTCTGACTGTTTCTGGCAGTGAGTTTCATTTTGGGTATTACTATTATTCAGCTATTAGCTTCCTTTTTTTTCACTTGTATTATTAGTCATTGAATATACTTCCATATTTTTTAATCTTTTGATATATTTATGGATCTGTAGTCCTAGTGATAATGGGTAATCCTGGTATCTATGAATCATCATGGTACAATAGAATGACAACTGGATTTGGAAGCAGAGTCTTAAGTAAAAGATCTTGCCTCTGCCACTTGCTACCTTGTTATATATAACAAGATACTTAACCTTTCTAAAACTCAGTTTCCCCATGCGCAAAAAAGCGGAATAGATTAGATGATCTCTAAGGTCCCATACAGCTCTACATCTATGATGAATCCATAGTTGCTTTCTCATCCTGTGTGGCTCTTGTTCATTCCCTACTCCAAATTCTCCCTTCCTCCCCCACCCCAAATCATTCACAGATCCACAACCTTAACTCTGTAAAAATTCCCATTCCATGACTCTCAGTTATACAATAGCTCTGGAAGGAAAAGATGTTCCTTCATTTTAAGATGCCGACGAGTAGGATGTTAATGAAACATTTAAGTATTTTTCCTTCTGTGTTTCCATGGAACTCAATGATAGTCCTACTTGTTGTTGCCCATATTCCATACTATTTTCTTATATGTATTTTTTGCATAGTGTGTTCTCTATGCCTTGGAATAGAGGCAACTAGGTGATGAAATGGATAAGAATTTCACACCTGGAATCATGAAGACATGAGTTCAAATTTGATCTCAAGCATGAGGCCAACACTATAGTAGGGGCTTAATAAAAGTGTTTCCTTCCTTTCTAAGACACTTCCTCCTTGCCTCTTGGAACCTTTAGCTTGCTGTAAAGTTTGGCTCAAATGTCACTTCTTTGACAAGGTCGATCCTGACTGGTGCCCCTTTCCTTCCACTTAATATTTTCATGATGTTAAAATTATTTTAAATTTGTTTCATATCTATTTATCCATCTATTTATCTTTCTGTCTGTTGCTCTATCTTTACTTAACTGTATTATCATTTGTAATACCTCCTTGCAATAGTGCAATGTCATTTGACTTATCTGATAGAAATAATCAGAGGGTCATTTGAAGTTGCCTTTTTATTTACATCTTATAAAGAATTTTCTATGATTTTGACTTAGGCATTTTGTTCAACCAAGTGAAATATTGTCAAAAATAAATAAACACAATGAGATTTTATATTTGCCACAGCTTTTATTCCCTTTCATGACTAGAAAGTATGTTCTTTTGGAGAATATTGTTTGCCAAAATCCATCTTTGGCAAAAGATAGTAACATCCATCTAGTCTCTTCACTTGCCTCCCTCAACAATATCCTTAACACAAGTAAAGATTATTCTTACAAAAATGTTTCACTAATAGTGTTGTAAGCACAGGGATTGATGGTTATTGACATATTCCTAATAATTTTTTGGGGGTAATTAGAGCTAATATTTAAAAAATCTGTTATCCTTCCTTCTTTTAGATGCCTTCAGAAACAATTCCTCAGTACCCTTAAAAATTTATTCCTATGTCAGTAATGTCATTTTTTGTTCATTAAGCTTTAAGCAATTTTATTTTTAAGTGATTCATATGGAAAATACCATCCATATACACAGAGAAAGAACAATGGAATATAAATGCAAGCCAAAGCTTCCTATTTTTTTTAATTTAAAATTTTTTAAATTAGTTATATATGTAAAGCCTATAATAGATTACTCTCTGTCAGGGGGAGGGAAGGGAAGGAGGGAGAAGAATGAGAAACTCAAAGTCTTATAAAAAAAGATTATTGAAATGTAGAGACTATTAGACTACCTTCTGTGGTAGGTAGGAAGAGGGAAGCAAGATTGGGGGGAAATTGTAAAATTCAAAAATGAATAAAATTAAAAAAATGATTGTTGAAAATCATTTTTCTATGTAGTAAATATATATATATACATATATATATATATATATATATATATATATTTTAAATGGTTCACAATGCCATATGACTCTCTTCTTAAGAAAGCATTCCTTCAGGAGCAGGTAGATGGTGCAGTGAATAGAGCACCAACAAGGACTCAGGAATTTAACTGTAATCTCAGACACTTAATACCTGCTTATTTTCTTTAACCCTAGGCACTTAACCTCATTGCTTTGCAAAAATCCAAAACCAAAACAAAGCAACAACAACAAAAAAATATTCCTTAACATACATGGGGGTTTCTGCATAGCTTACAAGCCTAAGCTTTTTTTTTCCCAAAGTAATAGGGTTTAGTGATTTGCCCAAGATCGCATAGCTAGGCAGTTATTAAGGGTCTGACGTCACATTTGAATACAGGTCCTCCTGACTGCAGGGCTTCTTTAGCAGAATATTAACTCTTTAAAAGCAGAAATTATTTCTTTTTTGTATTTGAATTTGTATCATCCAGTACAATATATTGTATATAGTGGGAATTTGCTGAATTAAATGCATTGAGTTCTCTCATTTCTTCCTGCTGAATCCTTTTTTTGCAACATAGTTTTCATTGACTTTTTTTGCAAGGCAGTGGAGTTAAGTGACTTGTCCAATGTCACACAGCTAGCTAATTCTTAAGTATCTGAGGTAAGATTTGAACTCAGGAGTTCATGACTCCAGGGCTGGTGCTCTATCCACTGCACCACCTAGCTGTCCCTATTTTTATTAATTTCTTATAAACTTTATATCTTCTCATCCTCTGGACAGATTCTGGCACAAAAGTTTACAGTTATTTGTTTTGTATAGGGTTAAGTAACTTGCCCAAGGTCACAGAGCTAAGTAATTAGTAAGCCTCTGAAGGTGGATTTGAATTCAGGTCCTCTGACTCTAGGGCTGGTACTCTATCTACTGTGTCACCTAGCTGCCTCCAGTTATTTGCTTTTGAAATTTATTTTTATAAATGCTTTTCATGAACACTGCAAAACACAATGATCAAATTTCTCATTAAACAATGTTTATGTTTAAACTAATTCCACTAACTTCTTTATTTGCCTCCTCAAGGAGAACCAATGTCAATGGCACCTAGCCAAGCCAGCTACGAAGATGGCAGATTCTTTTTCCATTACACTAATTTGATCACATTTCTATTCTTAGAAACATCCAAACATCTCCATTATGTACTGAATAAATAACAAACACCAATGGTTGGCATTCAGTTGCCTCTGTAGTCTGTATCCAAACTACATAGCCATTCTTGTCCCACACTACATTACACTCATCCTTCATTCTAATCAAACTGGATGAGCATGTTTTCTTACTCTGAGACTTTGCTCCCTGGAATGTATATCCAATTTCTCTCATGACTGACTGGATATATTGCTCATCTTTGAAGTTCCAAATCAGCTGCCTTTATATGATGCCTTCTCTTATTTCCCTAGCTAGAAATGATCTCTCCTTTTAACAATATAATGCTCCACATTCATTTTATACTGTTACAATATTCTAAAATTTTTATATTTGTTTGATGAGGGAAGATGAACACTATTAACTATTGCGAAATGAACACTAGCTCCTTGTCATAAAATCTCTAGCCAGGAGTTTTGAGTCTTAGTTTATAGTTATAATGATATTAGATTTATAATCATTATTGATACTGCTTGGTGTTTTCTTTGATTTACTCTTCTCTCTAGCTTTAGTTCCTAAATTGGGGTTTTGTGCAAGGGCCAGGCTTTCCCTTCTGATGTGCTTTTGGGTAAGGTGGTTGGCCCTGCCTGGTCTTGCCCTGTGCTAATCTCTACATCACAAACTTAGGCATCCCTGGATCTTTGAGTTTCAGAGCACACTGGATGTTCAAGTTCTTCTCTTTGGTGATTCAGGACAACATCAGGGTCCTCAGTGCCCCCAGCCCTAATCTGTGCCTTGGCATCATGCTAGTCATTGCTGTACTGGTTGCCATTATTTGTTGCTATTCCATGAGAGTTTCAAGTACCTGCCTTGGGCATTCTAACCATTCTAGGGCTTTCTCAGCTAAATAGTTGGGTAGCATAATGGCTGGAGTGTTGAACTAAGAGATCAAGAAAAACTGAGTTTGAACCTTGCTTTAGGGCTCTGTGACTGGAAGAATCACTCAATCTCTGTCAGCCTCAGTTTCCTCATCTATAAAATGGCAGAAAAGCTAAGGAATCAATACTGAGATAGAGTCTCATAATTTGAATGCTTCAGAATGATATAATGTTTCTTTCCCCATACTCTTAGATTATTATTACTTTTGAGCCAGATGTCTATGTCATAGAAAGGTCAGAAAGGTAAGAGTTAGAAATAATTCAAGGATTTTCAGATTGAGAGCCACTTATTGGACACTGGAAATATTATATTCTTTGGAAAAGTCAGGAATTTTACACTGATTACTCACTGATGAAATCATTTGGTAGGTGATACAAGTATGCATTCATCCATCCATACATATTCAAATTTATAAGCATCAAAGCCTTTGTTCTTTTTTTGATAAATGTGCATGAATATGAATTGGTAGTTTTGAAGTGAAGCAATCCAAACAATCAATAGAAACATGAAAAAATATTCTGAAATAGTAATAGAGAAATGCTGAGGTTCAACCTATGTCCATTACATTGAAAAAAAGTTGATAAAAATGGAAAATTATGATGCTGGAAGGGCTATAGGAAAATAGGCATCCACTATTAATGGTACTTTTTTTTTTTTTAGGTTTTTGTAAGGCAAATGGGGTTAAGTGGCTTGCCCAAGGCCACACAGCTAGGTAATTATTAAGTGTCTGAGACCAGATTTGAACCCAGGTACTCCTGACTCTAGGGCTGGTGCTTTATCCACTGCACCACCTAGCTACCCCTATTATTGGCACTATTAATACATTATTTTCTTTTAGGTTTTTTTTTTGCAAGGCATATGGGGTTAAGTGGCTTGCCCAAGGCCACACAGCTAGGTAATTATTAAGTGAGTCTGAGACTAGATTTGAACCCAGGTACTCCTGACTCCAAGGCCAGCGCTTTATCCACTACACCACCTAGCCGCCCCTATTAATGCATTATTAATAGTTGGTCCAGTTATTCTGGAAAGCAGTTTAGAAACTCATAAAAGACTAAGTTGTTCAAACCCTTTGAACTAGACTTATGTTCCAAAGAGATAAAGCAAAGAGGAAAGGCCTTTGTTATCTATAGTGTGGCATAAGATAAGCCTATAAGTTAAGAACCATATTAGACAGTTTACTCATACATTATCCCTTAGTGGCCATGATTAGCAGTTGTTTACTATGTCACACAAAAATTTGTTCCTCAAACCGAAGTGATGATGTTCAGGAAGTGTGTTTCCTTCTTTTATGATTTTTGTCTTGGTAGGACACAAAAATCATGACTTTTCTTTTTTTTTGTTTTTTTCAAGTCAATGGGGTTAAATGGCTTGCCCAAGGTCACACAGCTAGATAATTATTAAGTGTTTGAGGCTGGATTTGAACTCAGGTCCTCCTGACTCCAGGGCCGGTGCTCTATCCACTGTGCCACCTCGCCACCCCTAAATAGTATATTTCCTTTGACTGAATAACCTTTGTCTCCTGAGCAACAGGCTTATGATTATTCAGTAATAATATATTTACTTTAAGTATACATAAATATCTCTTGTATTAGTTCAAATAAAAAGTTTTTGCTCTAAAACCAAAACAATTATAAAAGTTATAGCCTTATATTCTTCATTTTCTACTCTTAGAGCAGGGAAAAGAAAGAAATCCTCTTCCCATTCTCCTTGTTTCATTTAATTTCGGATAATTAACTCTAGGTGGAGGCATCGAGTCAGAGAGATAATAGCTTCTTTGGGGGTCAGCCCAAGTAGAGAAGCCAGTCTGTGTGTGATCCCTGAGGGGATCTTGGGCCTGGTCATGGATAGCACAAGTGAGAAAACTATGGCCCATATTAGATAAGCAATTTGCCCAAAGTCACAAAGGCAGTAGTAATAAGTAGGGTTTGAACCCATATCCCTGGATTTCAAGATCTCTGCTCTTTCTATCATATCATGTTTTAGAAATGAGATTAAGTGGATAAGGATAGAGCATTATCAAGCAATTGTAAGGGTTCTGTAAGGAATCTTCATCATAAATTTATATTGGGTACTACTACTTTCACTAAATCTCCTTCTTATCATTATGAAGAGATGAGCTAAGTTTCATGCCAGTGGTTTACAGTTAGTTCTTATTAAAGCTGAAATAAAGGCTTTCAGTAAGGACATAGTAATGAGATACACATACACATGTGTATTTATGTGTGTGTGTGTGTGTGTGTGTGTGTGTGTGTGTGTGTGTGTGGTGTAGGGTATTCAAGAAAGACTAGTACCTCTGGTATGAGGGCTGCCAAGTCCTTTTCAGGGCTGCTTTCCACATTAGGTGTCCACCTGACTCAACCAGCTCTCACCTGTGACTCCAAGAAGTTGTACATGCAAGGTGACCCCACCGTACTAAACCATTCTGGTTAATGGACTAAACCAGGTGAGGGTAACTGAGGGGTCTCAAACATACTAGTGAGTTAGGAGGTATCTACCCCAAGCATGTTTAGATTTCCACTGGCAAAATGAGTGCATGAGACCAATTTGTTCTAATGGCCAGGAAGGCAGCTTAAAGCAGGTGCTTTAGAGTGTGGTGTGCTTAGAGGTTGATTAGACATCAAAGATGTTAAGGTTATCCCCTGCAACCTGAGTCATCATTAGTAATCTTGACTTTTGTCTTATTATGGGACTCTAATGACTCTGGAAGAGAGAATGAAGCCAATACCTTCAAGCAATTCTACCTTACTTAAATCCAATTTATACTCAAGCTGAAAGACAACACCCATACCATTTTTTTATCTACCTCAAAGTCCTGTGGCAATAGGCAAACAATGAGTAGCAAGTGGAAATATACTGTGAGTTATGGTCACCATTCTGCAAATAGGCAGTCTAAGCCATAAAATTGTCAGCAGCCTCCTGAATGGATATCTGAGGAGTATTTATAAAAATATTTTTATTAAATAAATATTTTATATTCTTTCCAATTATATACAATAGTAGTTTCTACCTATCATTTTTTGTAAAGTTTTGAATTTTATAATTTTCACCTTCTCATGTCTCCCCATCCCCTCCCACAGAAAGCAATCTAATAATCTTTGATTCCATGTTATGTATTGATCAAAATTGAATGTGTTGAGAACAAAAATATATACATGAGAAAGAAATAAAATATTAGAGATAGCAAAATTATGTCGTACATAAGACAACTTTTTTTTTTAATTGAAGGTAATAACTTTTGGTCTTTGCTTAAACTTCACAGTTCTTTCTCTGGATACAGATAGCATTCTCCATTTCAGATACCCTAAAATTGGCCCTGATTATTGCATTGATGTAGTGAGCAAGTCCGTCAAGGTTGATCATCATCTCATGCTGCTGTTAGGGTACATAATGTTCTTCTGCTTCTGCTCACCTCACTCGGCATCAATTCATACAAGTCTTTCCAAGTTTCTTTGAAATTCCATCCCTCATGATTTCTTTTTCTTTTTTTTTGATTTCTTTTTTATTCTCATTTTGTACAAATGTTTTTTTTACATTAATAAAATATTCTTGTTTACAAGTAAACCAAATACCCCTTCCTGCATGAATACAGATAGACTTGCTTGGGCGAAAAAAGTAAAGAGGAGAGAAAAAAATTAAAATAAAAAAATAATAGTAATAATTGTAGGTATGGCCAGGTGGCGCAATGGACGAAGCACCAGCCCCGGAGCCACGAGCACCCGAGTCCATATCCAGCCTCGGAAACCCAATAATCACCCAGCCATATGACATGCAAGCCACCTGATCACCACTGCCCCGCAAAAACCAAAAAGAAGAAGAAAAAAAAAAGACCCAAAATAAAATAAAATAGTAATAATAGTAGGGCTGGGGGGTGGCAGACAGAGTATTGGCCCTTGAGCCAGGAGCACCTGGGTCCGAATCCGGCCCCAGACACCCAAAGATCACCCTGCTATGTGGCCCCAGGCAGGCCACCCAGCCCCACTTGCCCTGCACCCTCCCCCAAATAATAATAACAAATAATGTGCTTGAGTCTTTGTTCCAACACCAACAATTCTGTCATGGGTGGATCACATTCTTTATGATAAGTCCATCACAAGAATTACTTCCATATTTTTCCACCGTTGCCATTGCTGATCGCAACTCCCTCCTTTCTTATTTCTCCACTACCATGTACTATATTTTCTCTCTCCTTTCACTCTGACTCTGCTGTAGGGTTGCTGAGTGGTGCAGCAGACAGATCCCTAGTCCTGGGGCCAAGAAACCCTGAGCCCCCATACCACCCCTTAGGCCCAGAATCCACCTGGCCCTATGGTCCTGGGCAGGCCTTCCAATCCCAGCCCCTTGCAAGAAGTAAGAAAGAAAATGTGTTATATCTGACCACTCTCCCCCCATGATCCATCCTCTCCTCCTTTATTCACATCCCCACCCCTTCCCCCTGCTCCCCCTTCCTTCTTACTCCAGATGTCTATACCCCATTG
>NC_133664.1:195161583-195180731 GCF_037893015.1 Macrotis lagotis | reverse complement strand
AGGAATATTATAGTTAAAACCCAAAACTCCCAAATCAAGAAGTAACTACTGCAAGCAGTCAAAAAAAACCAAACAATTCAAATATAGTGCAACCACAGTAAAAATAACACAAGTTTTAGCAGCTGCTACTTTAAAGGACTGGAAACATAGAATATTATATTCCAGAGGTCAAGAGAACTAGGATTGGGGTAATTGGGGTGGCTAGCTGATGCAGTGGATAGAGCACCAGCCCTGGAGTCAGGAGTACCTGAGTTCAAATCCAGCCTCAGACACTTAATAATTACCTAGCTGTGTGGCCTTGGGCAAGCCAATTAACCCAATTGCCTTGCAAAAAAAAAAAAAACAACCTTAAAAAAAAGAACTAGGATTACAAGTAAGAATCACATCCGCAGCAAAGCTGAGTTTAATCCTTCAAGAGTTAAAAAGGGTGGGGAATATTCAATTAAATAGAGGACTTTTAAGCATTCCTGATGAAAAGACCAGAGCTGAATAGAATATATGACTTTGAAATACAAAATTCGAGCACAAAAATGTAAACAGAAAAATCTTGGGATAGGAATAATGGGATAAAATATCTCACATGAAAGAAACAAAAGAGCTTTTACAGTTGATGAGAAGGAGTATTTGGAGAGGACTGCTGCTTGAATCTTGCTTTCCTTGAAATTAACTTTTAAGGGTAGCTTAGGTAGTGCAGTGGATAGAGCACTAGCCCTGGAGTCAGGAGCACCTGAGTTCAAATCTGACCCCAGACACTTAATAATTACCTAGCTGTTGGGCCTTGGGCAAGCCACTTAACTCCATTTACCTTGCAAAATCCTAAAAAAAAAATGATTAACGTAGAGAGGAGATAATAAATACACTCAGTTGAGTGTGAAAATCCTTCTTCCCTTATAGGAAAGTAGAAAGGAAGAGTATAAGAGAAATGGGGGAGTAATAATAGGGAAGGAAGGTGGATTAGGAGAGGCTATAGTCAGAAACAAAATACTTTTTAGGATGGACAAGGTAAAAGAAGTTAGATAGCAGGCTAAAAAGGGGGAAATAAAACAGGGGGAAATACACAGTTAGTATAATCATAACTGTGAAATATAAAGTTCCACATTTTTGTTCTAAAAATTGATTTCATGAACAGAACTGGGAGAGAGAGGGTATTGGTTAAACAAAGATTTTAATTTCTAAAAAAACTGGGGGTTTTAATAGATGGTAAATTTAATATAAATCAATAGTATGTTATGAAAAGAAAAAAAGAATTAAGTCTTACTATCTTTATCCATGCAAATTCCCAGATGAAAAAAGATTGCTCTCTACTTCATTCTTTGAGAGCCTTCTTCAGCTTACCCTTTTTAATTATATTTTTATCTTTCTATAAATAGCAGGGATTTTACTGTTAGGTTTCTCTGAATTTTTTTTATTTGTTATAACTTTTGATCTAATTCTTTTCATTGACATAAAATTCACAATCAAAGGAGGAATGCTTTGTTCTGAATGTCTCTTTCTATCTTCTACATACCGGGGAAGGAATACCAATGGAGGATACCAGAAAATGCACAAAATTTAACCTGGTCAGAGTCTTTTGTTTCTTTCTAATAAGCTTTAGAAACTTGCTATAACTGAATTGTTAGAAAACTATGTGGTGATGGTTATTATTAATTATATTTGATAAATTTTCCAAAAACACACAATTTTAACTGAATCTAGGTCTTTTCTGGTTCCTAGGCTAAATGAGCTCTTTGTTGTAGCCATATCATGTTGTTTTGAATGTGTGAGCTTCAGAAAAATCTTTAGCTTCCAATAAAAAAAGAACAAAAATTGGAGTAAGGGGGGTATGGGCTAGAGAAAGTCAAGCCCTGGGGTCACACAGTTGGAGGAGAAAGGTATACTCTGGGAAATAACTACTCTTCCTTTTTTCTTGTGTTGAGTGAAAAAACTTAAACACAACAAAAAAGCAAAGACCCTGTCAATTTGGCTCCACTGTGACTTAATGCCATTTACAAAATAACAAAAGCAAAGGTTGGGGAGTGGGGGGAGGGTACAATTCAACAAAAATGAAAATATGCATCAACCAAATCTGCCAGTGCATTTAATACTCCACTAAATACTTATAGTTCCCCACCTCTGTAAAGAAAGAGGGAAGCATTTGAGATGTCAATAATGATAATTTTACACAGTTCAGTTTAATGTTCTTTTCCTTCCATTTATGTTTTTACTTGGTTCATTCTTTTCCTGGTTCTACTTGCTTTGTAAACATTTATGTGATAATACATACTTTCCTCATAATCATCATTTGTCACAGTACAGCAATATTTCATTTTATATATATATATTATATATATATATAATAAATGTTTATAATGTGATTCATAGTTTATTTGACCATTCACAAATAAATGAATATCTACTTTGCTTTTAAATATCTTCTATTTCAAAAATTGCTGCTATGCATATTTCTTTGTATCTGGGGATCTTTTTTATGTCTTTGACTTTTTGGGGTACTAGCATAGAAATCTTTCAGTCAAAACTTAATATATCTTTCCATCATATTAGCAATTCTAATGGTAGCTTAGGTTATATAAAAGTGACTTTATGGGTTTCTCAAATGAAGGTGAGAGTTCAATTATTATCTTCTCTGATCAGGATTCTACTCCAGTTACTTTAATAAAGTCAATGGCAAGCTAGAGGATGTCTAGTATAGAATAATAGGATTGAATGGGTCTGTACATATATATATATATATATATATATGTATATATGTAACATATATATGTGTGTATATATACATGCATATACACATGCATGAAAGACACTCACATATGTTCATGTATATATATGAATATATATATACATATATATGTATATATATATATATATATATATTCAGACCTATATAGCTAAAATAAGGTTAATCAGGTGGCCAGAGCAATATATGTACATCTCACATTGGCATCCATCCATTGTCAAGAAAACCAGAAGGCACCCTGGAGAATATACACAAAATATCTACAAGAAAAGAGAATGTATAGATATAGATATAGATACATTGATAGATATATAAAGGTACATCTTGTAATGATTGATTGAATCAGTAAAATTATCAATCTTGAAGCAAGAAGTTGTTTATAGTGAAAAGATGTGTCATAAAGATTTCTTGGCCATTCAACTCCAGTCAAAAAATCAATGGTGGAAAAAAAGTACAATTGATTCCAGTTCACTTCTGTTTCCAATGTTCTGAACTTAAATATAGTTCCCCACCTAGCTTATTTAAAACTACTTCAATTTTACAATTTTATATATTTCATGACTTACAACCCCAAATATGTATATCATTGGACTTACATTTTATTTTAATAACAAATCTGTTAAATTAAAAACAAAAATTAAATTTTAAACTCTTAACTTCTGCTATAAGCTAATCAGTGTTTCCTACTCAAAGAATATTCTAATTATACTAATAGGTATTGTTATGACATTTACCATACCAAGATAGTGAAGCAATATTAGTGAGACAGTCAGTCCAACATTTATTGAGTGATATGTGCTAAACATTGTGCCTGGTCATTTTCTAAGAATTGGATTTTTGAGAGCTTTCTCTTTCTTTTGCACCTTATTTCCCCAAACATAAGTAAAAGTTTGATGGCACAAGAGAGGTTTTGATAGTGGTGTTAAGCAAATTATCATAGCTTCAGGAAAATGGTAGCTTAAAAACATGGGACATTTCAAAGCAGAGTGGAATTTCTAAATCTGGGACTAGTGCTTCCATGAGATAGATTTAACTTTTATTAGGTGTGAACAAACAAAATGTTTTAATAATTAGAAATGTGTTTAACTTTTTATCAGTTGAGCTATTCAAGAGCAAAATCTTTGGGTTCAAGGGGCCTTGACTTTTATTTCTGATATCATATGTACCCTTATGTGTAAACAATTTTATCAATATTTCATTTATGAATCTACCACAAAACATTAAATTACATATGTAGAGTGCTTAGCAAACACTAAAGCATTATATAAATTATAGCTATTATAAGCTAGCTAGCTATTAATATCTAGGGTGTCATGTATTAAATATGATACTGTTTTCAGCCCAACAATGAGTCAATTGCAAACAGTGTCTAAAAGGAAGTAGCTCTGTTTTACAAGGGTTACATTGTAACCAAAATGATGACTCCTTTTACTCATTGATCTATTTCTCTTAGGCATTATTGAATTAATGAATAATTTGTGGCAATATTCTCTGAATAAATTGAGATTTGCCTAAGCTTAGATATCCAAAACACAACAAATGCATACTCATTATTGGGTGGTTTGAGAAGAATGTGAATCAATGTAAAGGCATTTTCAAAAAGTATCAGAGACATGTAAGTATCTTTCCCCCTTATCCTCAACCATCACATTGTCCATATTTTTGGACAATGGAATGATGCACTGATGGTGGTGGTGGTGGTGGTGGTGGTGATGATGATGATGGGCAACTGAGTTGTTTTAAGCTCAATTATTCATCATCATCATCATCATCACCCTTCTGTGGCCATTTTATCTATCATCCAATGTGGCATGATCAATAAAATTCTGAACATAGGATCAGGATGACTTGTAGAGAGTCTTTTCATTTCTCTAAGACCCAAGTTCCTAAACTGGAAGGATGAATTGAGATGACATGTGAATCAGTAACCTTTCAAGTATTTTCATGCTTTGCCTCTGTCTCTATAAATACATACCTATATTAGGTTATATACACACATGTGTTTATCTTGCTCTCACCTTCTACAACCAAAGTTCTATAAAACATTATACATATATATGTATATATACATATATAGTCACTACTTTTATCTCTTTCCACTCAATACTCAAGTCCTTGAAATCTGAGTTCCAAATTCAGCACTCTAGAGAACTTGTCTTAGATTATTATTTTCCATTGTAAGTTGAATGTGAAGACTTCTTTGATATATCAGATAATATATATATATATATATCAGAAGATATTAGAAGGGTTTAGATAAAATGTGTTCTTTTCACTTAATAGAGCAAACACAATAATGATGAAAACATTAGACAAGGATACTTCATTTTCACCTCTCAGAATCTCACTTCCTTTTTGACATATGCATAAAGCTTTTCTTGATGCTTCCTCACTCTGTTCTCTCTCCCTAACTTAGCTTTTATATAGTTTATACTTATTTACATACATGTCTTTCCCAATAAAATATAAGGTATTGGATGGCAAGCATGGTTCAGTTTTGTCCTTATTACTCCAGAAAGTTGGACAGTGTCTGGTAAAGATTAGGCAATAAATAAATAGGATGGTTAGATTGAATGGTTAGGGAAGGCTTCCTGGAAGAATGGGGACTAAGGTCAGTATTGATATTTGTTTGATCACACAGGAAAGGAAAAGAATGATGTACCACAATAAACAAAAGTGTGCATAAGAATGAACATGGTGTAAAGAAGATGATAAGAAAATGAACAGAAATGTAATAGAGGATGAATGATCAAAGATCTCTTTAAATCTAACAGCCTTTTCAGAGGGTTTCCTCCTCCTCTGACTTCTCTGCAGCATTTGACATCACTGACCATCTCTGGTTTTCCTGATAATATTCTCTCCTTTTCTCTTCCTTGATGTCTGATCAGTCCAGGTTCTCTGCTCCCTAAATAAAGGAATACTTTGTATTTTTTTTCATTTACCATTCTTTTCATGTGTGTAATGCAGCATGGCACAGAATTGTTTTTAGAGAAATTCCATCCTTTGTTTTGAGAAGTTGCAAATTGGCATGTGTGACTTCAGGCAAGTTACTGAAATTTAGAATGCTCTATGTAGTTCTCTAAGACTACAAGTTATAATGGGGTTCTCCATGATGACCTGCTTGGGTAAAAAGGAGTTTCCTCAAGTGGAAGGTCCATATGCTATTAGAAATGAAATACATTTTTCCCTTCCACATTGCATGGTTAGGGGCATGGGTCCCCAAAATATGGAAAAATCTATTTGGCCCTTCCTTTGTCAAGAGAAGTCTAAATTATTTTTCTTTTTGCTTTTATGGAGTGTTTACAGTACACTATTGTAAAATCTTGGGTATTTGATCAGAGTTCTGTCTCATCTGCTGACCTTTGCATTTCTGTAGTTTCTACAAAACTCCCCTAAAATTCTTCATTTAATTACTTATGTGGACTCATAATATATTGAAACAGAAATGCGGTAAGCTGAGATGCAGAAGGCAGCATACTTGTAATTCCCATGTTCTAGTAACTTAAATTTTGGGGGTTGAGGTCTTGGAAGGAAGGAAAGCCAACAAAGGGAACACAGATAAATCAATGCAAAAATTCAAAAAGCATTGATGCACTAGCAACTATGGGGATTGTAAAAAACCTTAAGTATGAACTAAATCTTTTTTTAATTTTTAAAATTTTTTTAGGTTTTTGCAAGGCAAATTGGGTTAAGTGGCTTGCCCAAGGCCACACAGCTAGGTAATTATTAAGTGTCTGAGACTGGATTTGAACCCAGGTACTCCTGACTTCAAGGCTGATGCTTTATCCACTGCACCACCTAGCCACCCCAGGAACTAGATCTTAAAGTACAAATCATCACTAGGGATTCTAAAAGGTGGAAGTATAGATAGGGTGTACAGGGGGATACAGGATCAGGCAAAGAAAATACAAAATGTATTCTAGATTCTTCTGGTCTCACATTTCTTTCTACATCCTTAGTACTTAGTACTTAGTAAGATGATTTCCAGATCTGACACTACTACAGAATTTGGACTAGTCAATATCTGTGGACCTGTTTTATCTTTTGCTAAAAATGAGGATACTGAAGTACTACAGATGACCTCTAAGATCTCTTTCAGATTGAAATCTATGATTCTATTTATCTAACCCTACTTATCAGTCTTCTATTAGATGTTTTCAAAGCATTGCCTCAGAGTTATCTCAAACTCAATCTCAAAATTTACCTATTTCTATTGAGGACACTATGATCCTTCAAACCACCTATATTCACTACCTCAGTATTGTCCCTAATTCTTTCCTCACTCTAAATACCTAGCAACAGAGAATTGTCAAGTTTTTTGGTTTTTTGCTCCTGCTTCCAAAACTATCACATCAACCAAGACTTCATCACACTTAAATCCATCTCTTTACCAATTTAATCCCTTTATCAATTGTTATCAAGTCTATAGGAAAAGTTGACTGGGCTCTGAAATCCTTGCCTTTCCCCTTTTGATATTACTTCTACCATAAAACCAAAAATAATCTTTGCAAAGTTTAATAGCCATCTAATTACTCAATAATATCTAATGATTCCCTATGGCTTTTAGGAATAAAACATGAGTTCATCTTTATTATATTTTAAAATTTCCATAATGCTAATCCTATCTATGGTTCAAAATGGATTTAATCTCATTCTCCTTTATTTTGTGTACTAATCAACATAACCTACTTGCTGTCACAAACTGACATTCTATTTCTTGTTCCTGGGTCTTGGCACAGACTGTTCCCATGCCTCAAGTGTCCTTTCTCCTCTTACTGCAACCATTTAGAAACTTTCATTTCAAATGGCTCATGTGTCATTTCCTATAGTAATAAGCTTTTCTTGATTCCTCTACTTGTTATTCTTTCCTTCAAATTATCTTATACTTCCTAATTTCTTATTGAATCCTTGTCCCCTCCCCCACAGGAAGCTCCTGGGGAAAATGACTATATCATTTGTTTTTGTATCTCCATTGCCTTGTACATAGCAGGCATTTAAAAATGTTTACTGGATTGGATTGGAAGATACTGGATGATTGAAATACCTCTTTCTCTTCCCTCTACTGGTATTGCTCCATCCATCCATCCCCCAAATGAGAATGCATTTTCCACCTCTTTTACGTGTGAAAAAATTCCTAGTTATTGTTGTTTAAACCTATTACCCCCCCCAACATTGTAATTTTACTTGTGTATGCTGTGGTTCAATAAAGCAACAATTTATTTGGCAAAAAAAGCACACTCAAAATTTAGTGGGACTTTTTTTCTTAATTCATTAAATAAATGAATAAGCTTATCCTGACAGTAAAATAATTTTTACAACTGGATTGGTAATAATTTATATATATATATATATGTATATGTGTGTGTGTGTGTGCGTGCACACACACATATGTGAAATTTCACCTAACAGGAATGCTCTTCAATTTTGACAATTTTCCCTTAGCCATAGACTACCTATTTCCAAAATATTAAATGTAATATTATGGGAAAACTTCATCTGGTCAAATTAACCCATACCATAAGCATGTCAATGCACTTAAACATTTTCCTTAGGCTTAACTTAAATTTTCTAAAGATAATCTAAATCTTCCAACAATTAAATGCAATTGAAGCAGTGTTATAACCTTTTTATTAAAAGCATAAATCCAAGTATAAAAATGGATGAAAGAGATCAGAAGATATTTATTAAGCAAGATGAAAGTAAAATTACAAACATTTCAGCTTAAACCTTGGTCAGTGTTCTTGGGAAGCAGAGCTTCCTGATCTTTCAACATAAAGATTTTATAAGAAATATGTTGTGAATGGAACTATCTTTTCTTTAAAAAAAAGATCTAAGTTGATTTCAATACTGGAGGATTTGGAAAATGAAGTGTAATGTGAAATCTACACTGTACAAAGTAAAGAGAAATAATTTCTACAATGCAGTAAATTTGAACAGTGTACTGTAGACAACCTGGCCACAGAAAGTTTAAAAAAAAGTCACTATTAAAGGGTGGATGCTGACCTAAGAATTCAATGTATAAATTTTCTGAAATCAAGCCTCTAAGATTTTAATTTATTAATATTAAGGGTATAATAAATAATCAGTTCATCCACTTTCCTTAAGTATAAGGATTTTTGAAGTATTAGAAAAGAAGTAAAAAGGAGAAATTAGTTTGGCCTTTTGGTAGTGAGGACCTAAAATTAGATGATAGAACTCGAAGAGACCTGAGAGGCCATCTAGTCCAAACTTCCACCCAATACAGGGATGCCTTCTAAAAGATGAAACTTGCTCATGATTTACCTTAGGTATTTTGATATATTAACAATATTAAAATAATGTACATTTTAAGTCTCTTGTATATTAGACTCAATCTCACCTCAAATAACTCTACATCAAGAATGACATAGTAATATCATGAAAATCATTTCTTCCCTTCTTTCCCATAAAAATCTCTTGAAACTTTCATCTGGCATTTTAGTCTCTGCTCTGTACTATTAACACTTTTGTGATATTCAGTGTATCACTATTATACTGAAATATCATTAAAATACTTATCTTCATTTTCCAAAGCATTAACTTCTCTTGAAAATAACCTTTGGCAAGTATTGAGAAAATGCGTACATGTGTATATTTCCTCCAGATTTAAATGCACACTGATTATGAAGCTTTGCTTTAAATTCAAGTTCTCAAATACCTCACATCCAGACTTAGAAGACTGAAAATATACTATTAATTAAAAGAAAGCAAAGCGAAACAGATATAAGAGGCATTCATTATCCTTAACTTTCATTCTTTGTAGATTTGTAGGACAAAACATCTTTGCCAAAGCACTGGAAATCCTAAATTCACTCTATAGGCACAGCAAAACAAAAACAAAATGTTAATAGCACCACATTTGCTTTTGCAAATTATATGCTTCATTGTGCCTGTGTGAGAACAGTTTTACTAACTGAATGGAATGAATCCCACCCAAGAGGAGATCATGTCTTCACATCTTCTATAATTGTTCTGTCTTCTATAAACCTGCTCACTTGCAAACTATGAGGTAAGCCTAGAAATAATATTTCAGTCCTAAAAATAAAAAAGTAATGACAGATTTTCAATGTCTCTGATAAATTTGAATTGAATAGTTACTTTAAATTTAAATAAAAGCAGTTGGGAATGTGAGGACCAAGTTTAAAAGTGCTCAGTTTGGAAAGTTAAAAAGATAGAATGCAAAATAAAATATAACCAATTTTATAATGTTTTATCCAGTCCTTGTTTCTCTTCTTCCAGTTGGTCTTAATAGACATTATTCAGTTCTGAGACACAAGTAACACTGCTGAAAGGATGCCATGGCTTCTCAGAATAGAAATAAGACTTCAGCAAATTTATGTGCAATTCCAAATATTTTTAAAAGACCTCAGATGTGCGGACAAATCAAGGATAACATGCTGCTTAAAGATTTTACAAGAACTTTGATATTTTTCTAAGTTACTACACTTGAGCAGTAACATTTTTTCTAACTTAACCCTTTGGGAAAAATACATGACAACCAAAGGCACTAGTTTGTAAAGGGGACTAAAGACTGGCAAAAATCATGAAACCTATTAAGAAGGTTGAGTACAAGAATTTGAAATCATAAGTATTTTCATGATTTAAAGATATATTCTAAAAATGCCACTTTTTTCAAGTTGACAAAAAATAAAATTACTCTTTGATGAAACTTTTTATGTGTGTGTTTTTTAAAAAGCTGATCTTCAAGCCCCTGAAAATAGGGGTCTTATAATGAACAACACTGACAGATCCTTTATCATAGTGGCAGTGGTAGTGTATGCTGCTAGAATACTTTTGTTTTCTTAAATATTTAACATAGATAGACTTGCTTTATCTATGTGCGTAGCATTTACCGGGATTTACCCTTTAATTTTTTTTAATAGAAAGTTACAGCTCATTTAAAATAGCTGGTAGATACAGAAAGCATAAATATACAATAAGTTTAAACACTGATTGTACTAAATGCAACAATACAAAGAAGCAAAACAAAACACAAATGGTAACACAATAAAACTGTATTACATTTGTGCTTCAAATATTACAATACATTATATACAATAGTCCAAAATAAACATCTCATGCCAAATGACACAAAACAAAGAGCAAGCAGGAAAATCTGACGATATGTACATTAGCTTTTGTTTTTTAATAATAAACATTCAACTGTGAACGGGAGCAATTTCACTACATACAGTTGCAGTCCGCCTTTTATTCCACACAATCATCCTGTTTTTCTATATCTACGCTATCCAATAAGTTCCTGTGTCAATTCTTATATACATTTTGAGCAAAAAAGATAAAAGAATGTAGTGCTTTGTATTCTTAGTGGGGTGACGTTGATAGATCAGCGAACCTGGGGTGCATAACCTTCTTTCATCAAACCCTCCTCATAGTCCGTCTGGCAAAGGATCATGTTATTCTTTAAGAAAAATTTGTCTCCAACACAAAATCTGAAAATATATTTAAAAAATCATTTTGACAGATTTAAGATTATTTCATTGTAGAGTCACATTTTAAAATTATGGTTCTATAACAATGACATAATTCTATATATCTGAAATTTGGCTTAGACAATGCTTTATCACAGTGAAGCAATTTAGTACTTTATTGATTAAATTTCTAATTTTACCTTAAATCTTAAGAAAACTCAAATAAGCTGTCAGTACAGTAGGGCCATTTCTGTATAACTATATAAATAGGGTGAACATATATAAAAACGATTTACTTGAAAACAAGTAGAACTTAATCACTTTCCTAGAAAGAATAAAAAAGTATTAATATTGTTTTGTTCATTTATTCACATTATAAAAAGGAAAAAATATATTAAGATAACTAGGTCGATTAGAAGTTAAGGTCTCTTTTAAAACTTTCTATTTGTCCTAATGTTTAAATTTTAATGAGGTATATGTGAAAAAGGTCTCTATTATGAAAGTTCCTTTAATAGATTATGCTACAGGATAATATTCCTTATTTGTGGCAAGTTCAACAACTATAAAAAATTTACAGTGGCATTTCTTAGAATATTTCAATTTAAAACGAGAGTTTAACTCAAGGGAGCATTGCTATGAACAAAGCAAAGCATTTTTATTACCTAACTGCATTTTACTTCATAAAGCAATGTTCAATCTATTTTAAACAATAATATTCTTAATAGAGGCGGGGGTCGGGCAGAATTTCTAAATGAGGAGACATTTATTCACCATTGGGGGTCAGAAATAAATGCTGTGATGTTTAGAGCTGTTTTAACAGTATCTCAGTAGCTACATGTGGGGTGGAGGGAAGGTTTATATATGTATTTAATTGTAACAATTTAACCTTCAAACAGTAGTGTCTGCTAGAGTTGACCCAGTATAACAGACATATAATTATACAAGTTGACCTAACTGACCTTTGATAGTGGCCTCTCTTTATCAGACAGTCAATTTCTAATGATGTTCAAGTAGAAATCTAAGTGGATTGTCAGATTAAATTGTGTATTGAAAGCTACCCTTTAATGTTTTGTGAAGTTGGAGGCTTCAATGAGTAGCAGTTGGACTGATTTACATTTGCAAAGATTGGAATGCTGGACAAACAATGAACCCATTTATTTTCCAACTGGGTAGTTTTGGAAATTTATCCTTACACTAAAGTAGATAGGGGGGAATTGCACAATAAAAAAGTGGAATGAAAAGAATTAGTTTTTCCTCTTAAAGGAAAATCAGTCTGTTTATTTATGGAGTATATTTTTCCCCCTCCTCTAGGATTACTGCCTGCTGATGCTGTTGATTGAAAGGAGAGCTTATGCCATGATCTTGAAATCCTGGTGTTATTAGAGGTCAAAACTGATATAATGAACTTTAAACAGTTTGGATTCAGCAATTTTTTCCCTTCCCTTTACTAACTGTAAATTATATGATAATATTAAATAATGTAAGAAATGTTACTATAATAAACAAATCTTAATCTTAGATTATAATGCTAACTAAAACCAAACTCAAAAATAGAAAACAATGTTCAGTTAAGAACATTTCCATCCAAAACAAAATTTTTTCCCAGATACAACAAAAAAAGAAGACATACTCTATAGACTATAATTCAAAAACAATTTATATGTCCTGCTGAATTGAATAATTATTTAACAAAATCAATACTACGTAATATCAAAATAAAACTGTTAAAACTCTGCTTTATGTGGTTATCTCCAGATTAAAATGAGTATCCTAGAAAGATATTCTTCTCATCCCCCTCTTATTAACTCTTAAATGTTACAAGATTCACATTAGTATAAGCCAGTTAACATTAAGATAAATGAAAACATGTCAGCTATTATAATTATAGCTCATGTCAAATTGTTATTTTATCTTTTTTAAAACTTTTCCCCTTTACAAACAATAAAGTATTATTCTCCAATAATATATTAATGCATATCATAATCAAGTCTTCATAGCAACAAAACAATTCCTCACATTTACAGGAGTCTTATGTTTAACCAAGCTCTTCCCTTGCTAGGATCCCCTAGTCTATCATCAGTCCAATTTTACAGGTGAAGGCCCTGAGGCTCAAAATAAATTAACTGAGACTTAATCTGTATCTATTAATTCCAAGTTCAATGTTCTCAACATCATGTTGTCTTATATGTTGCAAAATAATGTTATTCAATATCTGAATTGTTTTTATATTGGGCACATTGTTATGGACAGCATAAAATCCTATATTTAGAAAATAAAGGGATCTTGGAAGTTTTCCAGTCTAACACTCAGATTCTAAGTGATTTGCCCAGGGTCACACAGATAATAAATGTCAGAGCTTAGTCTCTGGGCCTCTGTAACACAGTATAATTTTTCTTTTTTTTTAGATTTGTCAAGGCAATGAGGTTAAGTGGCTTGCCCAAGGCCACACGGCTAGATAATTATTAAGTGTCTGAAGTCGGATTTGAACCCAGGTACTCCTGACTCCAAGGCAGGTGCTCTATTCACTGTGCCACCTAGCCGCCCCCCCAGTCTAATTTTTTTTATAGAATATTTACACTCTTTGAAAGCCTACAGAAATAAAGAAGAAAATATACACTTAATAAATAATCTAACACTTCAGTATTGGTTTAAATATTGGGATTCATGTTTACCTTTTTTTTTTTTTTTAGTAAGGCAATAGAGTTATATGACATCTCCAAGGCCACACAGCTAGGTAACTCTTAAATGTTTGAGGCTGGATTTGAACTCAGGTCCTCCTGACTCCGGGACCAGTGATCTATACACTGGGCCACCTAGTTGCACCTATAGTTAACTTTTAAAATTATGAAGTATTTTACATCAATGTTATTAAACTCATATTTTAAAATATATGATTTTAGAATAAAATAGGAAATACAAAGTAAAAGAGTTCCACATAAAATAACTTTATATTAGTTTTATTAAAAATTCAAACCATTGAAAAGATCCCTAACAGACAATTTCGGAATAGATAAAAAGTTAATAATCTTCACTCCCAAAATATATATAGACTAAAGTATAATTCTATCTCTTGAATTACAATGTCAATATTACAAGTGTTGCTATTATTTTGATAACTTTTTTCTTTTAGATTTTACAAGGCAATGGGGTTAAGTGGCTTGCCCAAGGCCACACGACTAGGTAATTATTAAGTGTCTGAGGTCAGATTTGAACTCAGGTACCCCTGACTCCAAGGCCAGTGCTCTATCCACTGCACCACCTAGCCACCCCCTGTTTTGATAATTTTTTAGCTGAATCTATGTTAAGTGTTAAGAATCCATATAAGTTAAAAATGTGTACATAATAATGAACACCTATGCATTAAAAATGATGCTTAGCAAAGGGCAAAAAGAAAGCTATAGAAAGAAAAGAAAGAAAAGAAAGAAAAGGGACTTACTTCTATTATTATCCCCTCAAAGGGTCATTAATAGACTACAGATCTTAACTTTTCTAAGGGCAAATTAAATCAGACAATTGCAATTTAATTGTCCCACCCTTCTTCATTTTTTAAAAAAGTTAGGTAGGACCCAATTTTCTTCTCTGTCTATATTTCTGTTTTAAGTGTAGACTCAAGATTACAGACAACTGGAAAGCATTTTAATGCTGCCCTTTACTATTTTCATATTGTGATCACTAGCTTCACTGATAATAAATTGTAAGGGACTAGATTTTATTTAATCTTTCTACCCCCCCAGGCTTATCACAGTACATTATTTGTCAGGTTGATTTCATACATCTTTTTACCATTTTTATATTTGCAAACTTGGTTGTTTTCTTTCATGCTCAAAGAGGACCAAAACAACCTCACTATGTCATGGTCAAGGTACATCATATCATGTCTGCCTATGGCTGATTAGACCAGTAGGAGCTTGGAAGGCTCTACCAAAGGGTGAGCACAATCTTTTCATGCCATCAAGGCAGAAGAAGGAAGGGAGAATTAAACATTTATTAAGCATATACCAGGAACTTTATAAAGACTATCTCATTTTATATAGATTACCTCCAAATACTCCTATACCTCATAAACTATTCTGAATGTTATTGAAAATCATCTTCTAAGAAGATTTGTATTTGAAAAGAAGGCAAGGGTCATATAGAAGAAACATTTTTGTCTTTACATTCCCAATATATGGGCATCATAAATCCTCATTGAATTTCTTTTTGTTGTTTTTTTGTTTGTTTTTAGGTTTTTGCAAGGCAAATGGGGTTAAGTGGCTTGCCCAAGGCCACACAGCTAGGTAATTATTAAGTGTCTGAGGACGGATTTGAACCCAGGTACTCCTGACTCCAAGGCCATGCTTTATCCACTACACCACCTAGCTGCCCCAGTCCTCATTGAATTTTAATGAGTTTATCTAGCATGACTTGAGTTCTACAATAGAATCATAATGCCATTCAAATCATAGAGGCAATGCTTATTCTGCCAACAAAGCACATTGTAATCTGGTGCTCTTCAGCTTTATTTCTCCAAGTCCCTAACATAACCTTCTGCTGTCCCCAAGTTTTCTTCATTCTTTCCTACTTGCCTGGAATAACCTCCACTCATCTCTGATTGTTTAAATTTTCAACATTTATCAAGTGTGTATGACATTGTTGAGGGTAATTCATCCCTACTCTTGAGAATCATTCCATCTTCTAAGACCTAGAGTTTTTATTTCCATTAAGTTTTTTGACTACTCTGATGATCGGTATGACCTTAGTACACACTGATCTCTCTATTATCTCTAATTCTGTCACTTGTAAGTCTTGTGTGGTTTTTCTGTGTGATGTCTACTTTTCCAAAGTAAACCATCAACCCCTTTTGGGTAGTTTCTTTTTTATTCTCTATCATTCTCTAACATATTATTCTCTATCATTTCTACATATGAGGTAGTATTAAAATATAATTATACTGGATTTTTCTCAAATCCTGAGAAATGTTCAAAATATTCAAATTACTAACATGGGAGAGGAAGACTATAAAAATTATTGTATTCTGAGTCATTTAAAATGAAGAAATACTTCATTATATTTAATTATAGTTAAAGGGAGAGAAATAATGATTATAAAAATTGTATCTATAAATATTACACAGATAGGATTTTAGTTCATCTTTCTTTGATGGGTTTGCAACACATTTCTCTATCTATACAAAATATTTGCAATATTTTTGCAAACAGAATTTTTTTAAAGTGAGAATTTTGTGAATGAGTCAATTAGACCTTAAAAAACACGGCCTGATTTTAATAGAGATTTTCATTTTAATTATATTTTAAATATTTGAACTAAAAATCTGATAACTTTATCCAACATTGATGATATCTCATTTCAGAAACAACAAAAAATTCTCACAGGCAAAGTTATCTATCACTACCAATTTGCCTTGTGTTTCCCTTGGAAAGGTACAAATTATGACAATTATTTGGCTGCCCGAAGTAGAGTACCATGAATTATCATGGTTTTATTGGATACATTGGTTTTCCAAGTAACTTCTAGGAAAAAGTGTCACATACATGGAAAACCTTTTGTATTCAGGGTAACAAAAATTGCCTGCTTTGCTTGACTGATGAAGATTAGCTGACTTCTTGCATTAAAGAAGTTTGTCTTGTATGGACTAAAGTGACAAGATAATAACTAAGTGCTAATTGTGCATAACCAACACTAAAGATATGCAGCCCCCTTATGGCATGTAATAAATGAAGCGACAACAGAAATATATTAGGTACTTTCATAATGATACTAGCATAGTGTTTTACAGTAATAAGAATATGAACAGTTTTAGAGTCAGAATTTAGTAGTGTTTGTCTTACTTGACTGAGTTCTACTAGAGAGAGAGAGCCTTAATTATGAATGCATTTTTTTTATTTCTATGGTAGAATAAAATTGATGCATGATTTGTAAATAGCATTAACAACCTGCAATTATTTTGTATCATAATGCAGTTTAAATAGGGTTTAATATTTGTAAGATGATTTAATTTTATGTACAAAATATGGCTAGGATAGGAATTTCAGCCTTAAATTGGTAGACTAAAGTAATAAATCAATACAATTTACTTTAAGTCTATTAATATGTCTTTTGAAAATAAGCTGTATGAAATAATTTTTCTGGATCTTGGCCAAAAATGCTTAGGTTGTTATCTATGGTTGTTAGTAAAAAAAAAAAAAAAAAAAAAAAAACCTACTCTTTAGACCTTAAAGATGAGCTCTTATAGTTATCCCTTAGGAGAAGGGTATCTTGCTTTAATGTAAATTTTAATGGCATATATACAACTGGTTACTCAAATTCTTCAGAAATAGATCTAAAATTCTGGAGGAAGAAACTAAAGATAACTGTCCTTTAATCAAAAATTTTTCATTAGCAAAATAATGTGTATAAATTATGAAAATATAGATTTTCTGACTCTAGATTATATTAAATATTATATAATACTTTGAGTCTTTGTTGATATGCAATCTCATATTAATCATCTACAGAAAATAGTTTATTTTTGATATTTAAGTTCTTCATGATCTCACAAAATGCTAGAAATGTTCCCCTCTCATTCACACCCACACAATCACATTGTTTTCATTAGAATGTAAGATCCTTTCAGATTTGCATTTCCATATTTTATGGTAAAAGAAAATATATGTTTCCAATATTATTTATTTATAAACATAAAGTATGTAAGAATATTTTCCCTAAAACTTTTGTTGACATTTTATTTCAAAACTAGAGTAAAATCTTAAGGAAGTTGGTTGCAACTCTTCTGAATAATTTCTATAAAGAGACAAGTATCACACAAAGTGAAGTAGAACCATACCAGTAAGATGATGATGGCATTTACATAATACCTTAAGATTTGAAAAGTGTTTATAAGTATTATCTCCTTTTATCCTCATGACAACCCAAAGAAGTAGTTGTTATAATTATTCCCATTTTACAGAAGAGAAAACTAAAGCACATTATTCTTTACGCTACTTAATTTAAATGTATACATATATAATATATACATACATATATAATGTATATATACAGACAAATATATATTAAATACACACACACACACACATATATATAATAATGTATGCTTTTAAAGAAAGTATATAGAGAGCACTTAAACTTAGAAGCATACCTGTGTAATCTTTTTTTTTAAAAAGCAAAGTAATTTTTTTAAAAGGAAAGTAATCATGAAAGGACTAGGATGAAGACAATAATTCATTACCTTCTTAGAAATATATGTAATAAAATAATTTATTTATTACAGGAGAAATACATAATAACTTTTCTTATATTTCACTTGGATATTTGTGAGACTAAATAAATTTTGATAGGACACAGATACACTTAAATAATTTTTTTAAGTTTAGAGTCATAAAAAACTTCTGGTCTTAAAAGCTATTCTATCACCACTAACAAAACTATTCTACTGCTTTTGGGATGTAATTCTCTTTGGGATATAAAATTCTCTTACCTTTGATTACAAAGCTGACATGCAAAGCAGTCGAGGTGGTAAACATTGTCCTTGGCTCTCATCACCATCTCAAAAGCAGGGATAAGCTTACTGCAAGCAGCACAATTTCCCGTAACACCAAATAACCTAAAAGTATATATAGAGATGTGTTTAACAAAAATAAATGATTGTAATGGAATTTGAAATTATAGGTGAAATATTTCTATACTCCTTACAAAAGGAATCAAAACAGAGTATTACTGTATGTCATGGTATATAGGTAAGCAATTTATAAATGTTAGATATGAACTTTTTTCCTATGTATTATCATTTTTAAAAAAAGTCCTTTTGATCAATAAAAGGAAACAGAAAAGCAAAGTTACCTAACCCACATGAAAACAGAAGTCAACCAATTTGAAAACATGGCAAGAATCTTGTTCATGGATTGTACCAAGAACATAAGATCCATGTAACTTTGGTGTTAATGCCAAACATAAAACATTTTAAGGAGGAT
>NC_133664.1:195101583-195156583 GCF_037893015.1 Macrotis lagotis | reverse complement strand
TATAAATACTAATTTTACTTTATAATCATTCCAAATTTATTTTACATTTACTCTTTCTATAAAGTTGGACACAATGGAACAAGAGTAAATAAGTCATGCCTATATGTGGTTCATTTTCTTTTTCATTTCTATTACCAAATTTTACCTAGACATTAACACAGGAAAACTTTAAAAAATAGACTTTCTGAGTTCATACCACTTGTAGACTCTTGATCTCTTAGCCTTTAAATGGAATTTTTTTCCAGTCATATCACCCTTGACTGCATTCTTTTTGTTTCCATCTTTTGGTCTTTTCTCAATCTTTACACACACACACACACACACACACACACAGACACACAAAACCACCTATAATTTCATTTCCTGTGTGCATTCTTCTTCTCTTCCCTTTCTATTTGCAATGAATTCTCAATGACTTAATCCTGTTCTATTCTGGTTTCATATTACACTACTCCTTTAGAGTCCTGACCAGTTAAACTTCAATATGATGCTAGAGGAGGCTATCCAACTGTGCTGATGAAGACCACTACAAAGTCATGGAGGTTGGCCACTGACAAATTAAAAGTTCTTCACACCTAGCCTTCCTACCCTTTCATTCTTCTCATATTTTAGGCCTGCTTGCTCATTCAGCACACACACTGTCCTTCTCCTTACCTTTGCCCTGCCTGTCTCTCAGGTCAGGAACACTCTGTCTTTTCATCTCTCACATCTACCACTTAGAATCCCTGGCTTACTTCAAGCACATTTTTCAGGAGGAAGCCTTTCCTGTTCCCCAGGACTGCCAGAGCTATCCTTTCTAGAATTACCTTGCATCTTCTCAGAACACATCTTGTACATACCAATTTATTTAGTTTTCTCTCTACTAGAATATAAGTTTTTTGAGAGCACAATAACTCTCTTTTGCTTTTCTTTGTATCTCTAGCACTTCTAGATTGATTGAATGGAAATTGCCTTAGTTATTTCTCATGACTTATACTCCCCACAACTATTTTAAAACTTCCAATTTCACCACTTTAGCAAATGACTTCATCTACTTTAATACGATGAAAGCTTCATTTCTCTAACCAAGTGTTGGGCATCTTCTCAAGTCTAAGCTTAGCCTTTTTTAAAAATTGGTAAACACTCTATGCCCTGGGATTCTTCTCCACCATGAATGATTTAGTATTTTAACTATATTGAACACTTCTATATACCCATTTCTCTTGAGCTCCAGTTCTGAATACTAACTTCCTTTTGGGCATTTCCAATTTGATATTGCACTGAGGTTCAAATACTAAATTTATTATCCACACTATCCCTCTTCTCATATTTCCTTTCTTTCCCCCTCCAAATTAAAATCTAACCAATTTCTTTTCTCTATTGACTATTCTCCCAGTCATCCAGGCTTGAAAGAGAAGTCATCTTTTATTTTCCTTCTTCACTCTTCAAAGTTGATTATAATTGCAACCTTTCCCATCATTCCCATTCTCTCCATTAAAACACCACTATCCTACCCTATTTTAGGCCTCCATTTTTTCTGTATTACCTAAAGTCTATAATGATAACTACCTCTTCATTATTTTCCATTATCTCATCATCTTCTTTTGCATAGAATAGGTTCTTAATGTCTATTGAAATAAATTACAGGCAATTTTGAATACTATACATCTATTTGAGTCCTATTCCAAAGTTATTCTTCATATGGAGATGACAACTCTGCCTATAGACCAAAAATGATGGTAGGCGGGTCTTATGAAAATAGAAAGGATGAGCTTATAGGAATGACAATGGAAATACTTGGCTGCTAAGGGAGGACCAGTCAAGCTAAGTTCAGGGAAGCTTATCACCCAAATATTGGTCAATTGAAGATAATTCATTTTTTGGCCACAAAATTTCATATTAATTGATTTATGCACTGGGAAAGAGAAAAAAAACAAACCAATAAAATTGTAGCTCTTTTAGATGTAACATATCTAACCAATAGAGGCCATCTCTCATAATATTTCTCTATTTGGGTTTTTTTCCTATCAGAAAGAATTGGCAGAAAAATGTGATATTTCACAATTAAAGGAAAAAGGATGAGTACTTCTCTTAATTTCAGTAACTTCCTGTACACTCTCCTCCCAGACAATTTTGTGTTTAACTATTTTGTATATTTGCTCATTGTACATTTATGCAGTATCAGATATCTACATTTGTATTTTGCCGTCCCTTATATTAGAAGATAAGCTTTTTCTGAAAGGGGATTGTGTTATTCATTAAATTTGTATCCATAGCACCTACTAGGAATTGTCTGGGACATAACATGGGCATAATAAATACTTACTGATTGACTGATAGTATAAAAATAATTACAGAGTTGGGAATATTACAACCAGAACCAGACTTAGACATTATATTAATTTTCATTTTAGTTTATAACACTGTAAAGAGAAAATTTTATATCCCAATATAATCTTATAATGAAAAAAGTAGCTCTCCCTCAATCACATATGTAAATTTAATGAATTCATACATATACATGTATGTATATGTATGTGTGTGTGTGTGTGTATATATATATATATATATATATATATATATATATATAGTGAAAAAACCACGGGTTTTTTAAATTTGTGTTTATCTACATTAGGGGTACCATCCCTGCTGCCTTTCCATATATCTACTAAAATTTTTTACGAGATTATATATACCCAGTTGCTTAGCATTCATTATGTACTTAGTAAGTTCTTATTAACTACTTGATGTTAAAAATTTAACTATTGACCATAGGAATACAAACTTAGATTATATTGCTTTTAAGAGTTGACTCTAGGGGTGGCTAGGTTGTGCAGTCAATGTGCACTGGCCCTGGAGTCAGGAGTACCTGAGTTCAAATCTGACCTCAGACACTTAATAATTACCTAGCTGTGCGGCCTTGGGCAAGCTACTTAACCCCATTTGCCTTGCAAAAACTAAAAAAAAAGAGTCTACCCTTCATTATACCACCATTGTTTAAGATACACAAAGAATAATAAAATTCATCCTTATTTAGAATTATTCCTTTAACTGATGCGATTTTTAGGTATTGACCTCCAACAATTGTGACTCAACCATGACATCCCTATCAAGAAGGTTTGTGAATATAAATCTTCCAAAATGGATTTATAAAAACAGAAGTCTTTCTCTAGATGTTTTAACATGCCTTATTAAGCCACTTTCATTTGTCATCTTTGCCAATATGTTCGTACCTTTTCATTCCCATCATGTGATTTTCAAGTGCCTTTTAGACCATTCACAATTTTGATTCTTCACAGATTGATTATATGGCTATTAATCATAGAATATCACAGAGAGATTATTGGTGTGGAAAAAAAAAGATGAGCTTGGGTGTCAAAGTATCTTGAGATGATTAAAAGCACTCTATAAATTTCCCAAAAGCCATCCAGCCTGTTCTTCCTATTCAGTTCTGGTTCAGAACCTGGTCCAAGTTCACTGTTCATCCATAGGTAGCTAGATGTCTAAATGGATTTAGCGCTAAACCCAGAATTATGAAGATCAGATAAGCAATGGAAAAAGTTGTTAATCCATTTAAGAATTAACACTGAAATTACTTTCATAAAGATTCTTATATGAAAAATATATTACAGTATTAAAATATATTATATTTGATTCTATTTGCCTCAATGGCATTACCTATATATCTTATTAAAGGTAATAATTACATGAACATAAAGTGCCAAAATTTAGTAAATACATTTATTTTTCTATTTATTGCCCGTGGCACTTAGCTGGTCATGGAAAAAGTGATGAATGAGTGATAATTTGTTCATTCTAATAGTAGCCTCAAGATATCAAGGGAAAGTGGGGAACTGACCCCAGTGCTCTTATGGTGAATTTATGAAATAACATTGGCAATATTTACATGGGATGGGTTGTGAGCAGCATCAAAAGGAATATCTAAACTGATAAAATTGCAGATTTACCTAAGTTATTGTACTTAGCATAATAGTGCACATATATTAAATAGTCAACAAGTCTAGTAAACAAAGATAAATATTTAAGTAATCAAGGACATCTGCTTCCTAAGGTGGAGAAATTAACAACTTACCTTCAAATCAATTTACTATCCATCTTTCTCCAACCTATTTCAAAGCTAAAAAATGATGCTGCAGGTACTCCCCAAATCATGCTGTTTGAGTCCACTACATATTTATGTTAATCAATCCTAGCTGACTATCAGAATCCATATAACAATTATTCCAAACCTTTCTCACACAGTTATTTGTGTGTTTATCCTTCTGCCTATCATCATTAAACTGAAATCTCTTTGGAAGCAGCCTCAGTGTTTGCTTACCTTCCTATTTGTAGTTCCTTGAACAATACTTCCCATTTAGTAAGGAACTGATCATTTTGGTGCATGGACATTGGGAAATTTTAATTTTTAAATGAGATTAAATATCAGTTTTGAAAAGCACCTAGTCATTTTAAATCTATATACTAGTAATGAGAATATTATTTGAGCCTCACAATCATCTGTAAGGCAAAAAAATTGATTATCTTCATTTTATGGATAAGGGAACTAAGTATAAGAATTTTTACCTTTTTTTTTCATGTTTTTGCAAGGCAAGTGGGGTTAAGTGGCTTGCCCAAGGCCGCACAGCTAGGTAATTATTAAGTGTCTGAGACCGGATTTGAACCCAGGTAGGTACTCCTGACTCCAGGGCTGGTGCTTTATCCACTGTGCCACCTAGCCACCTCAACAGAATTTTTAACTTGACAAATTTCACATATAGTAAGTACTGTGGTTGGAACTTGAAATCAGTGGGGGGGTTTTAAGAACTGAAAGAAAGAAAAAGAAGAAAATGAAGGAAGCAAGAAGGAAAGAAAGGAGGAAAGAGGAACGGAAGGAAGGAAGAGGAAAGAAGAAAAGGAAAGAGAATAAAAGGAAAAGAGAAAACAAATCTTTGAGTGTGTAACTTGGAAAATGAACAAAGTTATGCTATCTGAAAGATATCTTTTTTTAAAACAGTTTTCTTTTAATATATGACTTTATTTCAAAGGATCCACCTCCACTGGAAAAGATTTCTATAGCTCCATATTCATTTTCTCTCTTACCTTCTTAAAGAAATATTATTGATGTTTTGTTATTATATTATAAACATTTCCATTTTGTCCACTCCATGAAAGTTCTCTTGTAATAAAATAAAACAATTGAGCCCAATTTAAAAAATAGTAACTTCATCCGAAAGCTCATGCCACATTTCCTATCTATAGCACTCCTGCCATTCTACTTTACAATTATTTTTAATGAATAATAATCTATTTTTCCACCCTCTTAGCTTCTACTCCACTGAAAAAAGGAGAAAATAGACACAAATTATTTGCAACAAATACAACTACATATCATCTGGCAAAACAAATTCTCTTATTGATCATATACAAAAATATATCTCATTTTTCATTCATCAGCTGTCAATTAGATATTATATTTTATCATCAATCCTTTGAAATATTGGATGGTAATTCTATGGATCATAGCTCTTGTAACTTTCAAGCTTCTTTGTTTTTTATGGTGTTGTTATGATATATTATCTAAGTTATTCTCATGGTTCTGCTTATTTCATTCTTCATCATTTATAAATCTTCAAAATTGTTTATTTTTAATATTGATGTCATCATTTAATTTGCTCTTGTTTGATTATTTCATTCTGTATCAGTTCATAAAAATCATCCCCTCTTTTTGAAATCATCTTTCCTAATTTCCAACAGCACAACAATACCCCATTACATTCATAAGCAATAACTTGGTCATTAATCAGTTGATGGGTATCCCTCTAGTTTCCATTTTTTTTTTTGCCACCACAGAAAAGCTGTTATAAATATCTTTCTTCACATATGACTTTTCCCTCTTTCTTTGATCTCTTTTGACTATGCTCCAGCAGTGATGCAGCAGGATCAGAAGACATGGTTTGGTAATATTTACCTGTTTAGTAATGTTTTGTGTTTAATTTCAAATTGTTTTCCAAAATGGTTATAACCATTCACAGATCTACCAGCAGAACAATAATCCCTCTAACATATATGATTTTCTTTTTTTTTGGTTATCTTTTCCACTCACAATTGTGAGGTAGAATTTCAGAATTGCTTTAATTTTTATTTCTCTAAATAGTAAAGATTTGGAACACTTTTTTTTGTTGATATAGATAACTTAGGTTTCTTCCCTTGAAAAATGTCTATACAAAGCCTTAGACTATTCATCAGTTGGAAAACAATGGCACAAATTCAAATTGAATCAGATATGTATGTGTGTGTGTGTTGCTTTGAAAATTAAATTTTTATTAGAGAAATTTGATATTCTTCCCCTCTCCCCTTTATTTACCTCTTAATCCTAGCTTGTACAAAACCCCTTGGGTTCTCTCCTACCATATTCCACTACTGAATCTATATGTGAAGCAGAATTCAACATATTAAACCTTCCTTTGGATATGCTCGATAGCTATTCAGTACTGGTATTATCACAATACACCACATGCAATAACTAATATTTACATGGCATCTTAAGGTTCCCAAATGTTTTATAAGCAATATATATATATATAAGTACTATAGATATTATTCCCCCCTCCCCCATTTCATGAATGGGGAAACTGAAGCTCAGAGAGAAGTTAAGTGATTATCAAGTGTCAGAGGTAGGATTGTTATGGGACTTCAGGATATTCCTGACTTCAAGGCTAGTGATATTGTTCCTAAATTATGATGTTTTGAAATTTTAATTAAATTTTTCTGCTATAATTGGCAAAATTAAATTCACTGGAATATTTTTAGGAGATTAAGCAGTTAGCACTCTTGTGTTGACAGTAATTATTCATGCTCATACAAGGCAATACATGTGTTAAGACTACCATAAAATAATCTTTGGCACATTGTACCTATATAATGACAAGCAATTTGACATTTTCCTACTTCTGTGCACACATACACACATGTGTGGCATGTACATAGACACATACATTTATATGCATTCATATACATATCACATATGTATAATTATCTACACTAAGAGCTGAAGTTGGAGAGCTAGCAAGGTATAATAGAATGATGGATTAGGGTCAGAAGACCCACATTCATTCAAGCCTGACTCTTCCATTAAGTTACAGTATCCTCCTGTGAGAGAGTATCTTTATCCTATGTTTCCACATTGAACAAATGAGAATACATGTAAGAAATAAGGTGACATAGTAGATATAGTGCTATACTTGGAATCAGGAAGGCTTGAGTTCAATATGGCTTCAGACACTTCCTAGCTGTGTGACTCTGGGAAAATCATTTAACCTTTTCAGCCTCAGTTTTCTTATCTATAAAATAGCATAGTACCTACCACCCAAGGTTGGTCTGAGGATCAAATCAGATAACATATAGAAAGCATTTTGCAAACCAAAGTATTATGTAACTGCTAGTTATTATCACTATTAATTTTTAAAAACTTATAATACTAAAGGGTATTCTGTAATCTGAATTCATAATTTTTATTTTAGAACAGAGAATTAACTCATATGAATAGGCTGGGCAGTTAAAGGGGCCAAGGGAATTTTGATTTGTGCCATTGGAGAGAGAGTTTTTACTTCACTCCTGAATGAACATAGATCTTAAAAGAATTCCCAGGACCTAGTCATTAATCCAGGTTCATTCTTTTCTTTTTTTTTTAGGTTTTTTTTTGTAAGGCAAATGGGGTTAAGTGGCTTGCCCAGGGCCACACAGCTAGGTAATTATCAAGTGTCTGAGACCGCATTTGAACCCAGTACTCCTGACTCTAGGGCTGGTGCTTTATCCACTACGCCACCTAGCCGCCCAATTCATTCCTTTCTAAGTCATGATACAGTTCTATAGGTAAGAGTCAAAATCATAAAAATTTTAGAGTTAGAAAAGGTGTTAGAGATCTTCTAATCAAATTTCCTCATTTTACTGGTGTGGCAAATCATAGACAAGGTCACTCAGGAAATTATCATCAGAGTCAAGCCAATTACTCTTTCTACCACATTAAAAATTTATATAGCAAACTATCATTGACCCAATTAATTCAACTAAAATATATCCTAGGATTTTTGGTTCCCCTTAGGTATCTTGAAGCATTATCCACATGTTTTATCCCAACTGATAAAAGGGAAAAGTTAATAAAAATAAGTAAAGAAATACCCCTAGGACTGAGTTCCACATTATTTTTTTTTAATTAAAAAGAACTACTTTTGAATTTGCTCAGAGCTTTGAGATCAAAACTTAGGGATGAGGTTAAAGAGCAGAAAGGATAGAAAGAAATTTAACGGTATGTGTGCATGGGTATGGAGGGAGTGATTTAGTATAAAGCTGTTTTAGTAGAGTGATAGGCATTTTCAGTGGGAAGGCAGAGTCTGAAGCACACCTTCAAGGGCTCTTGCATTATTCTGGATTGAAGGTGAACAAAATACTTTGAAGACAGACATTATCTAGGACCCTTAACTATGAATGGAAAGCATTTTAGTTATCTAAATTCAGTTTTCTCCCAATTAAGCTATTTCAAAACCTTAGCATATACTATTTTCTGACTCTTTCAGCAAACTACATTTTTCTTTTTCTGTCTTTATCCCAGGAGCACCAAACCCCAAGATTAGTTACATAGGTCTTGTTCCTCCACACAACTTTAGCAGATATTTTACTACTATGGGTCTAAGGAGAAAGGATTGATTTAGATATGCTTCTCTTGGCTGCTGATGTGGAGAAAGGTAAACCTGAGAGAATCAAGTGCAATTTAGGGGAACAAAATTTAATCCACCAGCTGCTGGTAAGAGGTATAATGGTGTTTCAACATTCTGCTTTCAATAGAACATTATTTATGCTCTTCCCAAACCTTCAGAGAAAGCTATTACAATTGCTCCTGGCAAGCAGGGAAGCCTATTCAAGGGGTGGAGAGAAAAATTAAATTGAATGCTTTATTTCCTCAAAACTACAGGTAGAAAAGGGGTAACATT
This sequence comes from Macrotis lagotis, assembly GCF_037893015.1. Lineage (NCBI taxonomy): Eukaryota > Metazoa > Chordata > Mammalia > Peramelemorphia > Peramelidae > Macrotis > Macrotis lagotis. The sequence continues at coordinate 195,147,617 of NC_133664.1, read as the reverse complement.
TCAAGACATATGCTAATGCTATCACAGTCAGGATCAACATCCACAAACAGGTTCAAAAAAGAGAACGACAAATTTATGAACCACAATGATAGTTCTTCTGATACATTAAAGAGGCAACATGAAGTAGTGGGAAGATCCTTGATCTTCCATTCTGAAAATCTGAGTTCAAATCTAAGCTCTGACACTGAGTAACTGTGGGCAAGTTATTTGAGCTCCACTGTCTTAAAATTTCTTGCTTGTCAGAAGACTAATACACACATTTTAAGGGGAGTGCTTTATCAACATGAATTATAAGAACTGTAATTCTAAAGTAAGTCTTGAAAATAGAGAATAGATGTAGCTAATGAAAAGTCTTTGTGGTTGGAACCTAAAGCAAAAAGAAGTTGAGGATAAAAGGAAATAAGATAGAATAGAAACATACAGATGCCAAAAAATGTGATGTTCTTGAATGAGTTTTTATATTTTTCTTTTATAGATGGGTATTTTTAAAATAGCTCTCATGAAGAAAAGATAGTTTGTGATGACTTAAATTTAAAAATTTATAACTGTTTCACGCATTGATAAACGTATATAGGTGATTGCAAAAAATTTAGCTATCAAATATCTTCCCTAATTATAATTGCATAAATCAACAGTAAATGGACTTTTGTCTTGATTATTAAATAGTAAACAAATGTCTCAGCTTCAGCATAACAAATGTTAATCAAAAACTTTTATGATAAAGCTCATACACTTCATCAAAAGATATACAAATAAAAGGTCCTCTCAACAACTGGAAAAAAAATCCACATAATTTCACTGTAACTGCCTTAAAGGTTCTCCTCTAACAAAGACAAGTATTGTATCACAATCATTTAAAATTCCTTTTACTAAAAACATCTAACTTTTGTTCCTTGACTATGCATATAAAACCTAGAACACTGGAGAACCCCCAGATAAGATCCACCATCAGTTGATAGTTTTGCTTAGACAAACAAGACAAACCAAGTGACTGAAAAATTCTGTACTAGAAACCATGAAATTCATTTGAATGGTCAAGCCACAAGGCTACAGGGTCACATGTATCTTGGATGGAGATCATATACGTTCAATGAGTTGATCTCAAATATAAAAAGGAGAAGAGAAAATTGAATTAGTTTGGGGATTGTGTATGATATATGTGGAGATCCTTAATTTTTTTCCTGAAATTATGATTCAGTTTTTTTAATGACATGATTCCACTGATGCTACATGCTTTAAATTGTAAAACTACTAAATTAACTTTGAGGAGCAACCATTTGGCAATGGAAAGATGCTTGGATAAGCCTAAACAGGTTGCAACGCAATATAAATAAAGAATTGAATGTGAGAAAAAGTCTTGTAACGGAAGTCAGAAAGATGTATTACTGAGGGATAAAATGTTCCGTTCACCTAGTGAGCAAGGCATAACTGATAGGCAGCCTATGGATTCCATTGATATTTTTGTATTGTCAGGAGAGCTAGAGCACCATCCCCAGTACACAAGGAAGGTATCCTCCCTTTTACCAGATAACTATAGGAGAAAAGCCACAATTGGGCAGGTTTTGATGGGATGTAATTCACTGACATCATTAGAGAGAATACCCACATCAATGAAGTCATAGATCCAAAAAAGATATATATGAATATTTTAAACTCCTAACATATAAAATATATCCCCTATAATGAAGTCTAGGAGTACATGTATTCTTCAACAGAAATCAGTCAGTTAAGTTTTAATTTCATAAAAAAATTAAAATGTTTTTTCCATTTTATGCTCATAAACAATTTTCTAATAGTAATCATGCTGACAATTTTTTTAAAAAAGGGAAAATCAAGAGAGAAAGCTATGATTTAACTAATATTGACTTAAAAAGGTAAATTTAGGTACTCCTCAGAAATTTTGCTGTTAAACACATTTTCCAGCTACACTAAGTATTATGTAAGTCAATTCTCCTTTATGTCTAAAATGATGTCTGATTTATTCAGATCAAAAATGACAATAGCATTTAGTTCATTGGGGGTCATTACTAATCAAGATAGCATCATATGAGGGAAAATATCCTCCCCTCTAAACAAACCGCTTCAAAAATACAAGTTAATTCCTCTATCAAATTTGAAGTAAGAGCATGAAAGGTTAAAGCTTGAAATAACTCTGTATGCCTTTAAGAGCATCTAAAAATATTTCACCATTTACATTCAGATTTTGAAGTTAATAGGTTTTTACAAAAAAGAAAAAAAAATCTCATTTCTATCTTATGTGAAAATGAATCTTTCAGTTATCAAGGTGGCTCCAGAACTGAACCGAGGTTCATCAGGAAGATGCATATTCAACAGGCACTTACTAGTCTTACGACTCTAAGACAGGTCCCTTAAAGCTTTCTCTTTCCCAGGTTTCTCATCTGTAAAATGGGGATAATAATACATCCATGTCTAAGAGCTGTGGTAACGATAAATCTATATAAATATCTGGAAAGAACTCTGCAAACCTTAAAGTGCTTCACAAATGTTAGACATTATTAAAAAATTTGAGCTTTTAAAGCAGTGATGACAATAAAAGAAGGTATAAAAAGGCAAGAGAGGATGTTTGGTAATCATGAAATTATGTTCTATTGTGAATTGATGTATAAAAAAGAAAGTGTAGTGGAGATATAATATGATGACATATATTTAACAGAAATCATACACACTCAAAGAGATGACAAAAAAATTCTTGACTAGTCTATGTAAAATAAAATACTAGCCAACTAGTTATCTCTTCTCTGTCAAAAAGCACTGTCAGCTGGCAAGGTGATAAGGTGGGCAGTTTAAAGAAGATACCAAAGGTTTAAGCTTCTTAATATGCCAAGAATCAATCCCCTGAAAGCAAACAACTTAAAAGGAGTTGTTTGCATTTAGGAAATCTCTCCACCAGCCTTCCGCTGCCCTTCTTCTCCCACCCCCCTCCTCCTTGCTTTGCTGGAGCTGGAGCTAGTACTCAAGTTTTCTCACCCTAATGACCCCTGAAGCAGCCCTGAGGGATTGCAAAACAAGGCCGTTACACCAGGCAGCTTGCTAATTGAGAAGTTGATCAGGGGTAGAGAAATCCTGCTTTACCACGTTAAGTGTCGAAATCAAGCATGACTAGATTGACGTCGCCAAATCACTGTCTGGGGGCCACTCCAAGCCAGGAGCAGCAGGGCTTTTCACACCTGATAGGCCCTCACTCTATCTACATCAAGTCACATTAAGAAAGGAATGTATTACCGAACTGCAGCCTGGGCCCCTTAAGAGCATTACTTGTACTGTTTAATTGCTGCTTCGGAGCTTCCCCAAAGTAGCAAATGAGTGCGGATGTTAGAACTGTATTTTCCTTGTTACCTTTGCTTACTGCACCCTTCCCTAATTTTCTCAACTTGATATTGACAAATGCTTTCAGATTTTTTTTGGGGGGGTGTCAAATAAGATGTGGTTGCGGTTTTTGTGGTTGAATAAGTTAGAATTTTATAAATATTTTTCTTTGCGCTAACCTGCATTATACACCTAATCCAAAACAGAACTTGAGGAATAGTCCTTTAAAGATTAAAGAGAACAGATGTCAAGTTCAAGTTGCTATATAAATGTGGAAAATGATTGTCAGTGGGGGAAAAAATTGTTAACTACTGCTGTGGACAAGTGTAGATGCACATGCTAAGAGAGAAGACGTTTCATTTGCTAGTGCTCCCAGTCATGGAACTACTCCTAAAATCCATTGTGTTGCTATGTGACAGATGGCACAGTAGATATTACTGACAATACAAACTGGCAAGCTTATATTACTTTGTATTTATCTAGTGTGTGTTTCTGAAAAATAAGACATTTAAACAATATATGATGGTTTAAACACATACATACAGACCCCCCCCCCCCCCCAGATACACATGCCTAAAAGTCTGGAACTGATTCCTTTTCCTATTTCCAACAGTATGTGACCTTAAATCCATCTTGTTAACAGAATGGATAAAATGCCATCTTGCCCTATTTGTCCCAGATATCAAGTAAATAAGCTTTAGGTAAAATCCATAATTGCTCTTTTGCATTCTATTGAAAAAGGTATTATATAATTTTTAAAAATCATCTTTCCATGAGAATTGGCAAGTCTTTACATTCTATAAATGGGGAAAATGAGGCACAAAAATTATGACTTACCTAAGATCATATAATCAATTATCGACACAGATGGAAATACAAATGAGTCCATGAAATTTCTTCTCTTAACCATATTTGTTATCTTTTAGTATATAAAATTGGCAGCAATAGAAACAAAAAAGGGAATAATTTCTTACCTAACCAAAGATGACAGTTCTGTAACCACAGGGCTACATGAATTAATGGTCAGAACAGTAACAAGTTATCACCTCAAGTTATAGAGTAATATCTGAGATGATTTATAATAACTAATTCAACATCCTTTTCCTGCAATTACTAGATATGGGTACCTATCTCCCACCTCCACAGACTTGAGAATTTGGAAAACATTACTGAATTGTAAGGGGTACAGCAGATAGAGTGCAGACTTGGAATCAGGAAGACCTGAGTTCTAATAATGACTCAGATACTTACTAGTTGAGTGACCCATGACAAATCATTCAACCCTGTTTGTCTCAGTTTCTTCATCTATAAAATGAACTGGAGAAGGAAATGACCAACTATGCCAAGTATTTTTGCCAAGAAAAGCCCTATTAGGGTCACAAAGAATTGGAAATGCCTGAACAGCAACACCAATATACACAAACTTTAACATTTTCCATATTAATGATATGCCTAACACAAAACAACCAGAATTTAGAAATATATTGAGTAAATGTCATGGAAAATGTACTTTGTTTATTTAAAAAAACTTATTTCCATATGGATTTATAGACAATGGATTAACTGTTCACTTCAGAATACATGCAGTATGCATGTACAAGTAATCTCTACTCATTAAAACAATCACTTAAAAATAGGCAGACACTAGATTATACTTTCTTGACAATTGATGCATTTGTTAGATTTTTCCTCAACCATCTATCCAAAAAATAAAGAAATAACTTGATCTGCTGTCTTGTCAAGTCTCATACAATTTAAGCTTCAATTTGAAATGCACTATATTGGATATAAGAAAAATAATATTTAGAAACTAAAATTAAATCATTTAGAAACTATGATAATATCATTTAGGTTTAATAATCATGAAAGAAAACTAGCCTTCCATCATCTAATTTAAGAACAATCCATTAATGCTAGATAAATATAGTGAAAATTTATTGAAATCTTTTTATAACACATTACTTTATAGGCTGAATTAATCATAAGGTAGGACATTCTTAGATACTGTCCTGGATAGTTTAATTGCTAAAATACCTAGAGAGTTCGCTATTCTTATGTAAAGTAATATAGATTCTGAATACAGCTACATTAGGACTCCGGAGTGTATATTTTATGCTGAGAGTCTCATTTCACAATACAATTAAAATATTTCACACTTCATTTGATTAAATTATACCATTCCTATAACACATCATTACCCTGTTACTATATTTTTTAGGTATCTGTTTGGATTCAGGGAAAAAATAACTATTTTTTCTGGTTCATAGGTCATTCTTTAATTATCTTGGACTATAGACAGCCGCAGAGTAGGAGAAACCTAGATATGACCATATATTGGATTTGGGACCCTGGGCAAATAATCTCCAAGACAGTTGCTAATCTACCTTGTATAAGTCATCTTCTTACTTAGAGTTCAGTACCAATAAATCATACACCCAACCTCTATGTATACATACATATATATTATATATAGATATATTTAATGGAAAGACTACTTGATAACGACACAACTTTAGAGGAGTTGTTCCAGATAACAGATACCTTTCTTACATTGAAATGGCATTTTCCAGGTGCCTGCCTGGGATTTAAAATTCCCCCTCTTCTCTTCCTCCTAACTCTAGTCACTAGACTCTCAAAACCCTGATGATTTGTAACTGCTTGTACTTTGTCACATTCAATTAAATTCCCTTTCTTTTACTCCTATCCCCCAACAAGATAAATTCTTTTTGTTTCTTCTAGTGCAACTGGGAATCACAATAAGAGGCAAACAGCAAGTTGAACCAAAGCAGATATATGACTTCTAAAAGTAGGTACTAGAAAAGTCTGTTTTCTGATTTCAGGAAAGTCTAAGAATGTAACAAAAGAAAATCACATCTTTATTTTTATTAGTCATTAACTTAAAATTTGTCATTTCCATCAATGATTAATGTAAGCAATAAACATTATTCAGAAATGGCATTCAAAGGCTTCATCAGATTGTCAAAAGGATACATGACTCAAAAAGGTTAAAAGCCCTGACTTTAAGTTGAAAATGTTTGCATAATCTCCTTTTCTTCCTGTTTTTTTTTATCTTCAATATAAATGCAAGCACACAGATAAATTACCTAATTTGGTCAAGTGGGTAAATAAATTTTCCATGTCTAAATGTCAGAAATATTGAGAAAAATTTTATTATGTTGTGGCTTGGAAGGTGAGATATTATGAAGCTCAGTGTCTAGAGAACTAAAATATCCTTCCAGCTATCTCAGTGGCATAGCAAACAAAACACTAATAAAGACTGTGATTTGCAATTATAGGTTGTGGCAACTATGTTAAAACCATACTAACTCAAATTTTGATCTTTTCATTCTTACATTGATTCTTTTTGTAACCATTTTAACAAGATACATTTCTCTATCTTTTATTTTTATGACACTTATTTCTTCAGGGGCAGAGATCTCTTGCAAAGTGAGTAGAGCACTGGGTTTGGAACCAAGAACTCTCATCTTTGTAGGTTCAAATCTGGCCTCAGACATTTACAAGCTATGTGTCTCTGGGCAAATCACTTGACCCTGTTTGCCTCAGTTCCTCATCTGTAAAAATGAACTGAAGAAGAAAATGTCACACTGCACCAATATTTTTGCCAAGAAGACCCCCAAAGGAGTGAAGAGTTATACATGAATGAAACTGAACAATAACAAAAAACATTTTTTGCATAATTCCTCCCTTTCCCCAAAACCCATCTTTTAAAAGAAAAATTTGAGAAATGAGAAAGACAAAGAGACAAATAAAACTTTCAGTAAAACTAATTATCATGTAGAAAAATAGATATATAACATCACATAGAAATTTTCCACATCAGTGAACTTTCACCTCAGACAAGGGGAGGGAATCTTGTCTTTTTACATCTGTTCTTTTGGGGGGCAAACTTGGCAAACATGTAGTTTCTATTGTTTAGTGGTTCTTTCCATTTGCATTGTTTATTATTCCGGAATTTTCTTACTTAACTTCATAACACTTCATGTAAATCTTCTCTACATTCATCATGCTCACCATATCTTAACAAACAAATGATGTTCTATTAAATTCATGTACCACAATTTGTTTAGCCATTCTGCAATTGATGAGAATCTACTTCTTCAAGAACAAACATCATCATCCAGCTTTCTTTTTAGTTCTTTACTATCACAAAGGTGCTGTGATCAATACTTTTGATTTAATTGGAACTTTTAATTTTTTGTCAGAGAACTTGGGGTATTGTGCCTAACAATAAAATCTCTAGATCAAAGGGTATGGACATTCAAACTTGCTTTCTAGAATGGTTGTTCCAATTCTCAGTTGTGAATTATGTCTCAAACTTCCCACAAGTCCTCTAACATTGACTATTCCCATTTATGCTATCTTTGCCAACACCTAGATGTGAGGTAAAATCTCATATAGCTAAAAATGCTATGACTTATATAATTTGTCTTAATGAGTTTTTCTTATGATTTTAGTAGTTTGTAATTCTTCTTCTGAGAAATGTCCTTTACCTATTATCACTCATAAATTGGGGATTATCTTTTATTCTTGTTCATTTCATAGTTTGTTGACATAGCTTTAAAATATAGCCATTATCAGAGAAACTTGATAAAAAGGTTCCTCTCACTTCAGGTTTCCATTTTCTTATGTTCTTATGATGAGTATATTAATTTAGTTTTTGCAAAAGCTTTTATTTAATGTAAAAATTATTTTATAATTACATTATCATTTTTGCTTAATAATATACTTTTTATTCTTATTTGTGAAGGATATATATTCTACTTTTTCTAATATTTCATATTATCTTTAATAATCAATTATGTATACATTATGGATTTATTGTAGAATATAGTATGAAATGTTAGTTGAAGTCTAATTTTGCTAGGTTGCTTTCCAATTTCTCCAGCAGTTTATTATCAAATAGAGAATTATTTCCTAAATAATGAATATTTTGGATTGAACAATAGATTATTAAATTCAATTATTTTTTCTTTTTCTTTTTCTACTCTGTTCATTGATGTACAATTCTATTTTTAAATCAGTATACCAAATGATTTTGACTGCTATTTGTTAATATACAATGAAACTTGAAGTGCAATTCCCCTCATTCCTTCTTTCATTTCATTGTTTCCTTTGATATTCCAAAATCATTCATTTCTCCAAATTATTTTTTTATTATTTTTGTCATTTCAATAAAGTACCATTTGTACTATGGTTGATATATTTCCAAGTCTACAAATTTGTTTTGGCATTATTGTCATTTTTGCTATATTTGCACAACATAACCAGGAACACTGTATGTGTGTGTGTGTGTGTGTGTGTGTGTGTGTGTGTGTGTATGTGTATATGTATATTGTCTTTAAACTATCCATATTGCTTTATCTTATCTTTTTATTTTATTTTATTTTTAAGTGGTATGGGGCAACTGAATTGACATAGGTATTAGATATGCAATTGTAGATTAACTCCCAAGCATTTTATGCATATTTCATATTTTTGAATGAGAATTCCTATTACTTTCTCCCTCATCAGTATTACATAGAAATTCTGTTGCTTTTTGTGGATTTATTTTGTAGCTTCTATCTTATTTAGTTTCTTTGCTGATTCATGAGGATTTTCTAAGTAAAGCATCATGTCAGTAGTAAATAGGGACCATTTTATCTCCTCTTCAGACATCTTTTTGCCTTTCATTTCTTGTTTTTATTCCCATTACTAGAACTTCTAGAACTATAAGGTAAATGGATCAGCAGGTAAGCTAAACGTGTATAAAGGCTGCTCTCCTTCATTAACACTTGTAAATCAGTAAAGTTTTGGTTCTATTGAAATAAGTCCTATTAGTTCTTTAAAAGAACCTATTAAGAAAGCACAAAATTGTAGTTTCACTAGAAATAAAGAAAATAAAATCTATAAGTCTTCAAACAAATCCTTACATTCATATTCATTATTGAAGGGCTGTGTGACTTTTTCATCAAAATATCATTAAAACTTTGGCTTCAAGAAGCCTTTTTATTTATTATTATTTTTTAGATTTTTTTTCAAGGCAATGGAGTTAAGTAGCTTGCCCAAGGCCACACAGCTAGGCAATTATTAAGTGTCTGAGGTCGGATTTTAACTCACATACTCCTGACTCCAGGGCCGGTGCTCTATCCATTGTGCCACCTAGCTGTCCCTTGTTGGTTTATTTTTAAAAGCACTGACTACAAAATTCATCTATCTAGCTTTAATGAAAAATTATATTTTTTCAGGAATTTTTATATGAAATTACTTTGATAACTATCTGAAATTTATTTATAGGAATTTGTTTATTTTTATAGGACTAATTATAGTTTTTAAGTTATTATTATTATATATCATACACATCCTAGATATATAACAAAATAGTATTTCTTTTAAATAATTCCTAAAAGAGATTTGAACTAGAGAATATTACAGTTGGAAAGTAATTTCTAAGTCCTTTAGCTCAAATCTCTCAAACTAAAGACTTTCAAGCTGAATACAGTCCACCAACACTTTCCAGTGTTTCTTGAACCAGATTAAATTGCAATTAGGAAATATTTAATAAAGGAAGTAGAAGTACGATAAAACAACTATTATTTCAAAATGAGGTCAATAGGAAACCTGTGAACCTTATGTATAGATTAGTGTATCTTTTTTCTATTTGAATTTAATACCACTGATCAGTTGATCCCTATAGAGGAGGAAAAGGAAGTCCCAGAGATTGATCTTGATTGAAAGAAAGGAACCATAAGTTAATAAATGGCATAGGCGGGATTCAAACTTAAGTTCAGTGTCATAAATTTAGAGTAGAATGTTTAAAGAATGTTAAAATAGAATAGTTAAAGGAGATTTAGACTAATCCCCAAATTTTCCATTTGAAGAAACTGATGTTCATAAAGGTCAAATAACTTATTCAGGACTATTCTTGCCATTTTCCTTTCTATCTCTTTTTGAAAGAAACACTGATGATCAGTGGATCTAGAGATATTTGGAAAACATGACAATGTTTAGTAGGCCTGTCTTTACTGATGAGAAGCAAGGTAAGTTTTCTGTACTAGGTAGTATATAAAATTCACAAGTGTATATTATAGTATAATTTAATAAATTATAAATATATAATATAAATATAAAATAAATATATAATATAAATATATAAATAAATAATTTAATAAATCAGAACTTAAAGCCCAAAAGAGACTAAAATTTGAGTGGTAATATTTTTATTTTTATACTAAAATAATCAGATTCAATACATCTAAGGGAATTTACTGTACTACTTCATGCTTAAGAATCACAATGATTGAAAAGACCAGGATGTTTGGTGATAGAAAAAACAATCAGAGATGGAGCACTACAGCACACTCTCAGATAGTATTTTTCAATTATTATCTTTTAATTTAAGTGTATATTTTCACAATATTTTTTCTATTTAGGGTTTTTTTTTTGCAAGGCAATGGGGTTAAGTGGCTTACCCAAGGCCACACAGCTAGGTAATTATAAAGTGTCTGAGTCCAGATTTGAACTCAGGTACTCTTGACTTCAGGGCCAGTGCTCTATCCACTGTGCCACCTAGATACCCTCTTCACTCAACATTTTAATTTATGGGATGAACAATTTGAGGTTTATAGTCTATACTGAAACTAGGTACAGAAGGAAATTTTTTTTTTGGCAAAAATAGCCAAAATCACAACCATTTACCAAGTCAAGATTTAGCATGCATCTTCTCTATATAAGGCATGGCACACATTCCATGCAATGACAGAAATTAAAAAGAAAAATAAAAGTGTCCCTACTCTCTTATGATATTATCATATATTAGATTGGAAGACATAAACCAGTTGATAGTACAATTAGTTGAATTTTGGAAATTTAAATTACTAAATACAAAGAAAGGTCAATATGATAGTTCAATTTCATCTTGGAGAGAAGTCACAAGTATAATGGTGCTCTAAGGATTTTTCCTTGGTTTTGTTCTGCTCAACATTTTTATCAATGACCTAGAAAACAGAATATTTCTCAAATTTTCAGGTGATACAAAGATAGTAACTGATATGGTAATTGACAAGAATCCAAAAAGATAGACTCACTTCAGTTGAAATAAAGATGAAATTTAATCGAGATAAATGTAAAGTCAAAGAATCAATTCCAAGAAATGTGTGTGTGGGTATATGGGCAGGTGTAGTTCTTCTAAAAGAATCTGGGGGTTTTAATGAACTGTTCGGTCTTAATCAAAGGTTTCACTGAGAAGCAATAACAAAATCAAAGAAAATGGAAGAGTACAAAAATATTTATAGCAGCTCTTTTTTTGTGGTGGCAGAAAATTGGAAATTGAGGAGATGTCCACCAAGTAGGGAATGGCTTAATGACTGTGATGAAAACTCTTGTGCTATAAGAAATGACAAGCATGACAGTTTCGAAAAAACCTGGGGAGACATAAAAACTTATGCAAAATAAAGTGAGAAGAACCAACTTTGCAGTAATATTGTAGCAATAGTCAAGTGCGAAAGTCTTCACTATTCTGATCAATACAATGATCCATGACAATTACAAAGGATTGATAATATAAATGCTATCCATCTTAGAAAGAAAGTTGATCAGCTCTGAGGGCAAACTGAAGTGAGTGGATGTCTGAGTGACTCTGTGTGTGTGTGTGTGTGTGCATGTTTATTTTTATTTTCCTTATTTTTCCTTGTCTTTTTTTTAAAGATGGTTAATATGGACATGTTTAGTGACTTAATATGTATAATATGTATAACAGAATATGTATAATATGTATAACAGAAGCAAGAGAATTTAGAAAAGACATTTAAAAGAAAATGAAGATTAAAAAATAATCAAATCTAATGAGGTTATAGTCCCAATGTATTTTGCCCTACTGAAATCACACCTATTCAGTTTTATGTAGCATGTTTTCCAGAAGGGCATCAATAAGCTGAAGACTGCTCACTGTCCAACTAGGATAGAAAAAGCATTGAGATCATGCCCTATAAGGATCAGTTAACGTAACTAGGGGCTTTTTGCCTGCAAAAGAGAAGTTTCAGGGGAAACATAAAGCAGCTTTTAAGTATCTAAAGGGCTGTCATGTGGAAAAGTAATTAGACTTTTTCTATTTGGGACTAGGAGGTAAGTTAAGAGTAATGAGTTGAAGTTGCAAAGACGATTGGAGCTAGATATAAGGAAAAATGTCCTAACAATTAAAGCTGTCTCAGTGAAATTGGCTTCCTTACTATTCCTCAGCTAAACATTCTATTTTCCTTGCATCCTCATCCTGCCTAGAAGTCTTTTTCTCATCTCTACCACCAAACTAAAATCTTCTCACTTCCTTTCCAGTGCTTTTCTGTGACGCTTAGGACAAAATACCTTCTTCAGTCTGGCATTGGAAAGCTCAGCAAGATCTGGTTCCAGCATGCCTTTCAAGTCTTATTTTGATTAGTCTCCTTCAATTATTCTACATTCTAGTCAAAATGATCTAGTTACTGTTCTTTGAACCCAATGTTCCATCTCCCACCTCTTCAGCATTACAAATGCATCATGCCTGCCTAAACTGCCTACTCTTTTACTTTTGTCTCTTCAAATACATACTCCTACAAAACTTAACTTAGATATAACCACCTCAGGAACATTTTCTCATCTCCAATTTTTGTCACCAATTTTTTCCACCTCATATTATCCCATATTTATCTGCATAAATCTTATATCCTCCAAGTGAAATATGCATTTCTTGAGACCAGCTAATATTTTTCATTTTTGTCTTCACATTTCTTGTTTGTAGCACAATACCAGTGGTTAGCAAGTACTTAATAATTCCATCATAAATTAATTTTAAAGTAATAAAAAAATTGCCAAGAAATGCTGTCAAAAACATTAGAAAATAGTTGGCCTTATTTTAGGTCTATTTTGGTTACTTAGAACCAAGAAAGCAAGCTTTGTATACCTGTTCCTGAAAATAAATTATTATTAAATTTGTCACCATGTTATTCACATGGAGTCATGACAAAGAACAAAATTTCAATGCAAAAATATGGTATCACAAAGTACATATATGTATTCTATTAATACTAATTTTTTCCTATAATAATAAAGTTACTTAGCGCTAAACAAAACATGAACATTTACAGATGATGTATTTTTATCATAGGAAAATTCTTGGATCAACATTATATAGTGTGCTCTTTTACTTTTTAAAATAACTATAATGCTGAGATTGTATTTATATGATAACAAGAGTCAAAAAGATAAAATTTCCTATTTTATAATGTTCAATATAAGATTTCAAACGTTTTTCTATTTTATTTTTTATTTACAAGCTAAGATAATTTTCAACTTCCATCTTTTTGTAGGCTCTTGAGTTCTACATTTTTCTATCACAATCCCCTCTTTCTTCCTCTCCATGGCAGTGAGTAATCTGATAGAAGTTGCTCATGTACAGTTGTGCCCAATTATGAATTCATAGATATGAATATGAATATTCCCTCCAATACAATATACCACAATATATTCATGCACCCTCCTTCTCTGTGACTTTTGCTTTTCCACATCTTCAAAGGGGATCTACCTGGTGTTCTAAGTTCCCCTCTCTAAATCTCCCAACAATCAAAGGATCCCAATGGAGCACATTAGACTATCTACTGTCTCTTTCTCTCTTGCAACATAATTGCCCCCTTATTCTCCAGCATTTCAATTCTATAATTGGCAGTATCTTTAGTCTTGTGCTATCCTTCATAGGTAATTTATTGCAACCTAATATGTGTTGCAGTTGATGACTGGGCAGCATGAACTACTAATTCTTCCTAAATTCCTATGATTGCTATGTAGTTGCACAGAAAATTATTTTTATTTCAGGAAGATTATTGGGGAGATTAAGAATACTTCACAAATTCCCAGGGTTAATATAGCTCACAATTCTTTCTTGTTCATTGACCACAATGTTCAGGCTTGCTTTCTCATTCTCTCTCCACATACATATATGTGTATAGATATATACATATATAAATACAGATATATACACACATATGCATACCAATTAACAATTTGTACAATAAATTTTTCTATCCATTAAACATTTCTTGTGCAGCTAGTTTGACTCAACTACTATGGGATTATCAATCTGAATTAGGAAGCACTACAATTTTCCTAAACATGAGATAATCAACAAGTTGTTATTTGTAAACTGGAGAATCTTAAGGACTCTATCATTTTAGAGCGATTCTGCCACAACCGTGGCAAACATGTTTATTGGAACATATTCTGTTTCATGCCTTACTTGATATGAACAATCACTGTCAAAGCTTGTTGATATATCTTCAGATATTCTTATGATGTGGAAATATGTATGGCAGACAAATTGTTTAAAGTGGATTATATCACACTCAATTAAATGTTTGATTAGAGTTAATACACAAAAAATGAGAGGGGCATTTTGAATTCTTCATATCTTTCAATCAACTAGTACAATTAAAAATGTGGTCAAAATAGCATGTGTAAAAGCCTCCCTCTTCTCTTTCAAAAAAAAAAATCAAGAATATCTTCAGTGTGTGTGTGTGTGTGTGTGTGTGTGTGTGTGTGTGTAATCCCTAAAGTTTTTACATGGAAAAATGGAAATATGCTTCTGATAGCTATTTCCAGCAGCTAGGTGGCACAGTGGATAGAGACTGGCCCTGGAGTCAGGGGGACCCGAGTTCAAATTTGACCTCAAATACTTAACAATGACCTATTTGTGTGACCTTGGGCAAGTCACTAAACCTACTGTCTTGCCAAAAAAGAAAAAGACTCACAAATCTATATGTTAATTCCTAGTTTCTATCCTGGACTCTAGTCACTCCTCAATTCATTACCTTCTGATCACATATTTTCAGAATACCCACGGGTATTTAAATTCCGCAAGTGAAATTATCTTTAGGGCAGTTAGGTGGTATACTGGCTCCAGGGTCAGGAGGACCTTAATTCAAATCTGGTGACTGGAGGTGGCTAGGTGGTGCTTTGGATAGAGCACCGGCCCTGGAGTCAGGAGGACCTGAATACAAATCAGTCCTCAGACACTTAATAATTACCTAGTTGTGTGACCTTGGGCAAGTCAAATAACCCTATTGCCTCACCAAAAACAAAGAAGCAAAACAACAACAAAAAAGACAACTACAGACTCAATTTTTTCTTCAGTAATAAAAAATAACTACAATTTTCTCTAAGCAGTTAAGTTTTCTCTTCTCTTTCACAGTTCCTGAGATTAATTCCTCAGCCCTCTCAAAATAGTGTTACCTCTTACATGGACCTCTTCAGTGTCTGCTTGCCTAGTCCATCTGTTCTCAACTTTCTTTTGTGCTATTTTTAATATTTTTTATGCAATACATAGAGAACTATAAAGATGGAGTCCAAATGCAGTGGACATACTGTTATTGACAAGGCAAAGATTATAGCATATTTACAATTTTTCCCCATTTCCTATACATCTTCTGTCTTCCATCCAGTTTCAGCCTTAAATGTTCTCAGGCTCATTTTGCTTAGGTGCTTTACAAAGACTTTTGTAAATTTTCTTATCCTTCCACTTTTTTTCCTTGCATTTGGAGGTGTTCTGGTCATAATCTTGCCCTGCTTTTTGTAACATTTCCCAAACTAATTAAGATAATAATCTAAATTATTATTTCACTTAACTACTTTTTTCAGGTGATCAAGTATTTTCTTGGTTGAGGTGCTTTCAATCACTACATTTTGGGAAATGCCTTATACTAAAAAAAAGTCCTTAAGAAGACAATAATGGTGCATATTAATGCTAGTTTTTTGATCCTGTTATTATTTGCCAGCAATCAATAAGTCATCTGTTTCCCATAAAGTGATATAAAACACATCTTCAACCACTCATATCTTTTAAATATGTTCCTAGTATCCAGAAGAAATTGAGTTTAATTTAAAAAGTCACTCTTTAGTCATTTAACCATTCAGGATATCCCTGATTAATTTCTTTCTTAAAAAGGGAAAAAAATCTTCTAACTCCCCTCTATAAAAGACACCCAAACTCTACACCCTTAGCTTCCCAAAATGTTCCCTCCTTTTGTTATTCTACTTATCTTTGTTATCATAGGTATCCACTGAATTTTTTCCTCTCCCTTTCTATGTTTACTCTACTAGGAAGTTCATCTTATCGTTTAAGTTATTCAAGCAATTTATAAACATTTCTCTGGATTGCCTCTTTTAGTTCTTCACTGGTCAATAAGTAACTCCATAAGAACCTCCATAAAACTGTAAAATAATTTTCCTAAAACCCAAGTTTATGTCATTTCTATTCTCAATATCAATAACTTCCTATGTCCTAAAAGATCAAATGTAAACTCCTCTCTGACATTTTAAACCTATCACGATATTATCCCTAACTTGATTTTTATTATATATGATTTCCTTTCATTCACTCAATAGTTTAGTCAAACCGGTTTTCTTACTATTTCACATATATGACAGTACATTTCCCATTTAAGATTTTGTCTTTTCTGACTTCCTGGATGGAGTTCCTTTTCTCTTAACTGGCTCTTCTTGGAATCTCCAATTTCCTTCAAATCTCAGTCCTTATAATAATAATACCTTTCACTACATGAAGTCTTTCCTCATCTCATACATACATATACACACATGTGTGTGTAGTTATCTCTTTAGGTTAGATCCTAAACTCTTTAAGGCTAAAGTTTCATTTTTTTATGTCTCAAGAGTCTCAGAGAGGTATAGAGAGAGTGATTAACAATTTTTATTGAATTATATGAAATATATGCATAAATGAGTATATATATGTCTGTATCTGGTACATGCCTGCCATCACTCTGTCTTCTCCAGTCTGTGTGAAAAGGAACTGATGATTTTTTTCAGCAATCTGCCAGTATCTACTTATTTCAGCCCATATTAACTATAAGCTAGAATAATTGTTCTCAAAAATTAATTGCATCCAGCCTAAATCCCATAGCCTAGCATTCAAGACTTTCAATTAGCACTGTGCTCTACAAAGTGATGGCTTTAAACATTTGCTGAATTAATACTAAATGCTCTTAATCTCATTTTCATTACTTCCTTACATAAACCCCCAGCCCTGATCAAAGTAATCTGTTTGATAACTTCTACATATACATGCACTAGTTCTAATTTGTAACGTCCATATATTTCTTCTACCCAGAATATTCTCTTCTTTCTTCTATGCCAAGAGACTTTCTTATATATTCTAAATAGGGAAAAAAGCCTCAAATTCACATGGCTCCCTAATTGATCCTACTCTTATTTGAAAATTGCTTGGTAATTACTTATTATGTATATATTTTCTATATTTGCACTTAGTGATGTGGCACTCTGGAAGAAGTGGTCTTCTCTTGTTTCTTGTATATTTATTCTATTCCCAAATCCCATAAGCTCCTTCAAGGTCAGGACAATCTTAAATCTATTTCTTTTGTATCCTCTCCTCCCTCCCACTGTCATCAAATCATTTCTAAGTAGTAAGAAATCAAATGTTGGTAGTTGCCACTTTTATGAGTTTTTTACATTCAATGGCAAAATGAGACAAAACCATATTTTCATGAGCCCCAAATCATTGATTAAAAACACTTTTTCTTTTAATTAAAGAGGAATTTGTTCCTTAAAATATTCAATTCCTCTCCAAAAATGGCTAATCTTATCAATCTCTTACTTTATTTTTCAAATAAACTGCTGATTTACTCAGAAAGCCTGAAAGAATTAAGAAAGAATGAGATATTAACTTCACTGAAGTAGTAGGATACAAAATAAGATCACAAATATATTAAACATATTTTAATGAAGTCGTAACAAAAACTAAAAGGGAATGATAGCATGAGAAATTCTTTCAAAATATCTATAACATTAATAAAATATTGACTGCTGACATACCAATATACATGCAGAATGTAAATGAACATAAATATAAAATACTTTACAGAAAGAAAATGTTGCAAATAATTTTAAATATTTCAATGTTCATGATTAGGCTGCATCAGTATAATAAAAGGCTCTTTGTCTGTTTGTGTGTGTGTGTGTGTGTGTGTGTGTGTGTGTCCCGCAGTTTTATAGCATCAGTTCTATACTAAACTTCCAAGAAGTTTCCATGAAGAATTACACAAAAAAATCCTCCTGAAGAAATATAAAATTAAGAATCTTAAAGCAAACAATGAGGGAACAAAAAAAGGATAAACAGAACACAGACTACCAGCTTTCAGACTGTTTCATAAAAACAGGAATTCTCAAAAGTCTTTGGTACAAGTTAAAAAAAATCAACAATGTAGTTAAGTAAGATATAAGATAACTAGATTAGAGACATTAAGGAAGCAGCCTTGTGATTTTGAGTTTAACTAAATGCTTATTAGGGCAAGAACTCTATTTGACAAAAACTGCTATGAGAATCAGAAAGTATTTTGACAGAAATTAGATTTATACTAATATTTTAATTCTAATTCAGAAAGAGTTTCTCTGGATTAGTGACTCAAATATTAGAATATATTACAAAATATAGAAAGAAAGAGGGGGAAAAGGTACTCTAACAATAATTTTGTTTATATAGCACTGAAAAGCCTTCATGGACAATAATAATAATATATCTAGAATAAGAAGAGAAATTGCTTAGTGTGGATGAAGAAAGATGAACTAGACAGAGTGCTTGGTCTTGGAAGTCAAGAAGATGGAGTTCAAATCCTACTTCCAACACTTATTGTCTGTGATACTTTAAAAGTCACATCTTCTAGGACTCCTTTCATTTGCCATTTCTAAAATGAGGGAGTGGGGGTTTTGTGGCCTCCAAAGTTCCTTTCAACTTTATAAATATGATCCTATGAATGGGGAAATATATTGGCATTTTATATATATATATATCTTTGATAAAATTCTGACATCCAGGATATATAAAGAAATGTTTCGAATATAATGTATCAAAAGCCATTCTCCAACAGATGAGTAGTCAAGGGATATGGTATTTGCCTGGAGAAAATAAAGTGAAAGCATTGGATCACTAATAATGATCCAAATAAAACTGATAAGATTTCACCTCATACCCTTTAAATTAGTAAAAACTATTTTAAAAAAATTAAAAATAAAACAAAAAAACCCACAAATGGTCTGTATTGGAGGGACAAATAAATACCCTGCTAATAAAACTGTAAATTGGTTTAAGCAGTGTTAGATGGCTTTGTATCACTTTTTGTTATAAGGAAGGGTTCAGTAGAAAAGAGAAAATAAGTAGAAATGACTATTGTGAAAAAAGCCAGTAATAAAAGAATTTTTAAAAATGTATGTATTTTTTGGACTGTATGTTAAATTGAAGTTAAGTCACTTACTATGGAGGTGCCTGGTTCTAAGCTGCTATTCTCAAATATATTTATAAATGCCACAAAATGAAATATATAAATAATCATCTCTGACTTCATGTTTAAAGAAAATCACCAGGTTTGTCCATGTATTCAATAATAACAATTTGTTAAGCATTGTAGAGTTACAGTATTATTAATGGTTAGTAACTGCTTAAAAATTCTGAAGAATTCCTAAAAAGGTTTCATTTAAAACAGAACAGC
The DNA here is from genome assembly GCF_037893015.1 of Macrotis lagotis. Taxonomy (NCBI): domain Eukaryota; kingdom Metazoa; phylum Chordata; class Mammalia; order Peramelemorphia; family Peramelidae; genus Macrotis; species Macrotis lagotis. The sequence continues at coordinate 195,127,752 of NC_133664.1, read as the reverse complement.
AATAAAATCTTATTGAAGTGTTGCTTTTGTTAATTTTCTACAGCCCAGACAGGGAAGAAGTCAATTTTTTTTTAAATTTTGCTTACAAGTAGCAAATAAATTACTGTTTTGTTTTTAAATAAACCCCTGGCCTTGAGTTTCATCCTCTTAATAGTAGCCTATATGGTTGACTACTTTTGGTGTTAAATTTTCTTAAATTGTATTTCTGTCAGTATATCATTTTTTTAAAGCAATGGACCCTATAATAGCACACATTGGTCTGGCAGGAGTGCATTTTAAACACTACGACAGTTATTTTTCACTACAGGAGACAAACAATGATATGTATTACATGCAGTAAACATTGCCTTTGAAACACAGGGTTGGTTCACTTTGCATTCATCAGTCTATAATCTTACTGTGCCTTTATGGGGGTGGGAAAAAATCCTCTCATTAATGATAGCCAAAGGCTATAGACTTGTAACAAGCCAACAATACACATTCACATTTCTCATGGAATGAAACTTTGATTAAATATTACATGAGATGGTCAAAACATGGCAAAGTAGATTAGGAAATATTTTGAAACTATTAGTAGTAAGGAGATTGATATGTAGTACTCAAATATACAGACATATATATGCCTATATATATTACTATATATATATATACACACGTATATATACACACATGCACATCATAGATATATATACATATATACACACAAATACATGAACTATTTACAACTGAAGCTTTCAATTAAATGAAACAAGGTTTAATAAATTCTTACCATGTGCCAAGCACTTATGAATAGGAAAAAATTAGTCTTTCCTTCAAGGAACTAATATTCTAATGGAGGAGAGATACCATGAATATATATAGGCATACACAAAAAAGATTAGTAACATGGAGGGAGAAAGATGTTTTGTCTCCAAAAATGAACAGAAAAGTTATTCATGTTTCCTGTGAATTCCTTAATTAAGAAAATAGAAGTGATCACAGAAAAATAATTTGCAAGAACCAAAGCCAGGAACAAGACTAGAGTATCAGCATTAGGCAGTAAAAGAATATTTAGGGCAGATAGGTGGTAAGCCAACATTAAGTTTGAAGACCTGAGTTCAAATCAAGGCTCAGACTCTTTCCTTTCCTCTCCCAACCAAATCCAACTCCCCCCCTCCCAAAGAAAATCAATCAAACAAAAATATCTGAGTTTCTCTTTTTAGATGTCCATAGGCAACACATTTCTTCATTCTGGGACTTAATTTCCAGTGAAATGAAAGGAATTAGTTGGAAAAGATTAAAGTCTCTATACAATTGGAAAAAAAGCAAAATTAGCTTAATTTTAAAATATAAATTATTTAAGTAAACTTTTAGTCCAAAAAAAAGAAACTAAAGTTATGGTGCTTTTACAGTATTTGACAAAAATTGTTGAGAAAACTGGAAAATAGTATAGCAAAAACTAGGCATAGACCTACAAATCACACCCTATACCAAAATAAGGTCAAAATGGGTACAGGATTTAGACATAAAGGGTGACACCATAGATTAATAGACCAAGATCTATGAAAAGGGAACAAATTTATGACCAAATGAGAATTTAGAGTATACTATAAACTTCAAAATGAATGATTTTGACTATATTAAATACAAAAGTTTTTGCAGTAATAAAATCAATGCTGCCAAAATTAGAAGGAAAGCAGAAACCTTGGAAACAATCTCCATAATTAGGAGTTCTGATAAAAGTCTCCTTCTAAAATATATAGAAATTGCATCATATTTATAAGGTTGCAAATCATTTTCCAATTGATAAATGGATATGAAAAGCTATGAATAGACAGTTTTAAAATGAGGAAATTAAAACTACATATAATTATATGAAAAAATGCTCCAAATCATTATTGAGTAGAGAAATGCAAATTAAAACTATGAGGCATCACCTCACACATATCAGATTGACTAAGATGAGAAAAAGGGAAGATAAATCAATGTTGGAGAGGTTGTGGGAGGTTTGGGACATTCATGCATTTCTGGTGGAGTTGTGAAATGACCCAACCACTCTGGAAAGCAATATGGAACTATTTCCAAAGATCAATAAAACTGTTCATACCCTTTGACTCAGCAATTCCAATTCTAGGCCTATACCCAGAAGAAATTGTAAAAATTATGAAAAGTCCTACATGTTACAAAAAATTCATAGCAGCTATTTTTGTAGTGGCAAAGAACTGGAAACTGAGGGGATGTTCATTAATTGGGGAATGGCTAAACAAGTTATGGTACATGAATATTATGGAATTTTATTGTTCATTAAGAAACAATAAATGATTCAGACTCCAGAGAAGCATGGAATGACTTATGAGATCTCATCCTGAGCAAAGGGAGTAGAACCAAGAGAATAATGTACACATTAACAACGTGGTGTAATGATCAACTTTGATGGAAGCTGCAACTCTAAGCAATTCAGGGAGTTAGGACAACCGTATTAGATTGGCTATAGACAATGTTATACCCAGAGGAAGAAAAACAAAACAAAATAAAACACACACACAAACACAGACCAAAAAACAACCCTTCAGAATATGATGAACACTTTATAAAATTTATCTCTTATGTAGCTCTTTCCCTTAATCCTAATTTCATATACTGAAAATGACTAATCTCTAAACAGATTTATCAGAAATATATATGTACAATGTTAACCTAACTGTTCGCCACTGAGGGGTGGCAAGTGGGAAGGGAGGGTGGAATGAAATTTTGTAACTTAAAAATATACATATGCATATGGATGAATGTTGGAAAATACTTTCATAACATGTATTTGGAAAAATAAAATATCAATTAAAAATTAGGTGCTTTTAAAGGATGGGGAAATAAATAGAATGGCAAAGGATAACCTGTAAAGTTTCCAGAAAACCATACTTATATAAACAACCATTTACAGATTTAATTCTCCCAAGATCTGCTTAATTACCTATTCTAATTTTCAATAAACCTCATTATATATAATCCTTCCTAGTAAAAAGGCTTATTGTATAGTATATGTATATAATATATATTATATAATACTATGCATATTAAGTCTGTTTTCGCTTATTTTTTAAAAGATGAATGAAAAGTGGTTTTAAAAATCTTGTTTTATGACCTTTCATTATAGGAAGCATATCATTAAAAATCCATGTTCTTTAGAATGAACAATCCAACTTTCTTGAACTTTTCTTTATGGGTCTTTTCAATCCTTTAAATTATCTTCCTAGTAATACCCAAATTCCTCTATAGTAGTCTTCAATTTTAACTTACCAGTCATTGGTTAAGCACCTATTATGTGTTAAGCACCTGGGAGGAGATAGAAAAATAAGAACACACTTAGGGAAGGGATTATTTTGTTCTTCTCTTTCTATCTCCTACCCGGTGCTTAATACATAACTAAGAAGATGAAAAAAGTATCATTTGGCACAAACTATAATAAATTAATACTTAATATATTTTTAATGTTTTAAAGGTCAGAAATTGCTCTCTCAAAAGCTAGCTGAAAATCTCAATTGCCTAAGAGAACAGCAAAACACAATTCATGAGAGTTAAATTAGTTTAGTTCATAGCAAATACTTTGGTTTTTAACACCTGCCTCTTAACTCTTCACAAAATAGAATAAAAGTCAGTGAGATCAAACCTCAAACTAGCTTTTCAAAAAAATCAAATAGTAAACTTCTATTCAGTTTTCTCTGAGGTCTCACTGGATGGGACAAATCCCAAGATATTAAAGTTTATAGAAATAAAGCACAAGTTCTGTTATCTTACCACGCCACGCTGAAAAAGCTTGTAACACAAACTAGACAATGGACCTTAATGTAGCTGTGATCGGAGACCATTCCCAAGATGCTTTCCACTTGATGGATATTCCCAGTCACACTGGTATAAAATGATAGCCTAACAAACTATTGTGGAATTATGAGTCTTATCACTACAAATTCTTATGCTGATAAAACCATAAATCTATGCAGTATTAAAGTAGAAAGAAGATCAAATCAAGTGCTTAGGATGAGTACAAAGGTTTGCTTAAGACAAAAAGGTAACTATCAAAAGTAGACAGCTGGATAAAAAGTGTAGCTTCCCTATCTCAATTTCATGAGTGTTCTCCAAGCAATGGAGAAAGGTAGGGGCTATTCTAAGATAAGCAGGAGAAAGCAAAATCCAGCAAGAGCAAGGTGATGATAGGAAGAGTGATTTGTAGTATAGTTACTCATCTCTATCTTTTTATCCGGGCAGCTAGGTAGCATTAGACCTAAAGGTAGAAAGACCAGAGTTCAAATCTGAAAAATAGATATTTACTAACTGTGTGACTCTAGACAAGTCAGTTAAACTTTTGTTTGCATCACTTTTCTTATCTGTTATATGGAGATATTACCCAAACCCCCCCACATTAGATGTTTGTGAGGATCAAATGAGACAATAAATATAAAGTGCTTTTGTTGTCGTATAATAAGAACTATAAAAAGTTAGCTCCAAGTGTTATAAGTTCACCTTCACTGAATCTCCCTGTGTGGGCCAAGCAGACCTGAGCCACCATTCATCAAGGCATTTTCTCTATATCATATTCAGTCTATGATATCTTTATGGATTGCTTTGAATATTTATAAAAACTATTTTTAAATGGCAGTTTACCTAAATAAAAGCGTTTGCCCAACTTAAAATTCTTTTATTCCTTTAAGTCAAAATGGTCAAACTAGTGATTATAGGTACACAAGCTCAATGAGGATTAATAATCATAAATTTTTATTTAAATTCCTGATATTGTTCAGCCTTCCTGATACCTGCAAAAGCTTTGTTCCAAAACATCAGGGATAGAAGACAAAATGTAATGGAAAAAAAGTCATCCATATAATACCTTTGGGTTTCTTTTTCTTTATCAACTCTAAGATTTACCAAATTGATTTCTTTCTATGAAATTAGATTCTAGCCTTTTTTTGAAGGTTGGACTTGAATTCAGTTACAATAAGTGGTCATAACTTTCACTTCAAATATTTAGAAAAAAGGACTTACAGTCATTTAAAGAAAATTCAAACTCCAACTACTAAAACTATGATATTTCCAACTTATGCCTAGAAAAAATGGCAGCCACTAAGGGACACAGGTATCTAGAATCTACTTCAACTAAGTGTTCAGATCAATCACAACACGATTAGGAAAAAGTCTAATAGCATTATTCACCAACACAGTATCTAGATACATGCTGTGCAGCCAACTGTCCAATATACTTTACATGTATTCATCAAAAGGTCACAATTCAAAAGCATTAAAATATGTCTATTTTAATGAACTACAACATAAGGTAGAAAAGTAATTTTTTGTCTAATTTCCAAAAGTTCACTTTTGCCTTTGTGTCACAACAGCAGTGATGTTTAATTTTAACCCATTCAATATATTATAATTAAAATTTTTTAAGCCATTCAATATAACCAACCAAATTGTTCAGAAACAGTTAGATAACAGAAACTTAAAGAGCATTATCATAGACTTTAGTGGTGAGGAACAAGAAGCTAACAAGCAAATCAGAATTGTTGCTACTCTGACACTACTAGTGAAAATTTTATGAACTGTGTTCTATGATGTCAACCATATTAATTTTAATGAGACATTAACATGGTGGCAGTGGACATTGCTAGAGATATGGTTCCTCAGTGTTAAAATTCCCATCATTCTTCCATTAAATAAATACAACTTTCCTCCACTAACCTGACTTCCTCTCAATGTCATCCATTCATATTACTTAAATGAAACCTTAAGTTAGAGTCATATTAATAACTAATGGGCAGGGACAATCTAAATAGCATGGTCAGATATTCTTGAAATGAAGTCTCAATTCCTTCTTTATTCCTTTCCACTTAAAAGGATGCTTTGCCCAGAATCTGAAATCTGTGCAGTATAGCTGGTAACAAAAGCAATGGTGTATTACATCCTAGAAGCATGAAATCTAAACAAAATTTGATCAAGAAAAGTTATATAATATCAACAAGGTTGATACTGCTGCATGTTTGATTGTGCTGAAGGGGAAGAAAGAGACAAAAAAATAGTAAAAACAGAACAACCATACTCCAGTTCTCCTCCATCCAACTACTCATTGAAGATGACTCTAAGCTAGACATGGTTCTAAAGGTTACCTAGTGGCTGGTAAAGAAACCAATCAATAAAGTTTTAGTTGTTATAAACTCCTTTCCCCTGTTTCTTATTCTTGCATCTACCACTAAGAATTCTAAGGAACAAAACAAGTAGATTATGTAAAGTGACAAATATGGATTCACAGGAACACTAGTAAATTATATAAAGTAGATGTAATTCTAATAAATTGTATAAAAGTTTAGAAGTACATGATCATTATCTCATCTGTTTCTGTGTTTCATAAAATGTCTAGTAAAATCATGTGCAAATACTTCAATGTGGCTTATTATATAATAAATATTAAATCTAATTATAAAAACATTAGAATTAATACAACCTGGATTATATGAATGTGCCACATTAAACATTTTAACTACAGATATGCTTCCCATTATTAGAATAGTTAAATGGTAGTAGAACTTTAGATGATGTTGATTAAAAGAACAACTACATTATTTCACAGGGAGGCTTACATGGAAGATGTTTGCTTTGATAAAGTGAGAAGAATCACTTTCTGAAATTTTCTCCTTAAGATTCAGAACTAAAATTTACCCCAGCACTCCAACTCCTAAAAGCAGGGAGGAAATGCTTGAGTATGATCCTGAAAGCCACCACACTATTTTGAGTGAGGTAATAATGTAGAAAGTAACAACTACCAGAATAAATAAAAGTGTTTTGGTCAGGAAGATTTATTTCCTGGGCCTCATTTTATACTTTTCAATTCTCTAATATACTTATCTTGTATTACAATTGTGTATATAAATTATCTTAATGCCTTTAGTAAACTAGCTCAATGAAGATAAGTATCATTTATTATCCATAAACTCCATGTTATTCCTAGTCTATACAGTAAGAACTTACTGTAATTAAGCATTTTTTGAATGAGAAATTGTGTACAAGATCAAGTATTATACCATATAGGAAAGGTATCTTCTAAATGTATATAAGAAGTGTGTGTGTGTGTGTGTGTGTGTATGTACATTGGTAACTTGGCCTTCATCCATTACTGGGTAGCTATATGTTGCAATCTATATGGAAGGGGATGGGACTTCTGAATGATGTAGAAAAACATTAAGGGACTTTTTGAATTAGCTTCAGAGACAGCTGAGAGAGGTGCTACAGAAATGTAGGAGAAGCTGATTTTTCAATGTTTTCTTGATTTCTGACTCAACTCTCCAGTAAATGTTTAGAGAAGAATTGCTCTTTGGGGAAATTGAGTCTTCCATTGGATGAGTTACAGTCTCATCAAATTCAGCTAAAAAATTCATTTATTTTTATTTTTTGTGAGAAGGAATTATTACAATATATGAATCTTCTCTAACTCTATTTCCTTCCTCTGTTTTGCTTGAAAGTGACTTCACTTGCTAGTCACTATTTGTAATAGACTTCTGCATTTGGTTGTGAGAAGCTAAGCTGGCAAGAGCAAACTGGAGAGTTATCCTTATCTTTTACACCCTAGAATACCAATATTCGAGAAGGGGGATATAGATAGGGATAATTATAGCCTAACATCTTTCCCAGGGACCAGAAGACAGTGTTCAACCACAATGGGATTCCTGACACTTGCTTAGGCACAGTCCTTGACTTTACTCATCTTTAGGGCAGTACAGAGCAAATATCTTTACATGCCTTTGGTGAACACTGTCTATATAGACAACTCACACATGGACCCAAATATTACTCATGTATATAAGAAGCTTCCCAATACATTCTAATCAGTATTTTATAGAGTACAATCTCAAAAGAAAAGAATGTTAGGGAGAATGATGGCAAGTGATTATTACCAGCATTATTACCATAGCAAATGTATACACTGGAATTATCACCTCCCCAGTCTTTGATATTGTTATGCCTCTCATTACAGTCAAAGACCACATTATCTTTATTTTATTATATGACATTAATGACCCGTTTCACTAAAATCTCCAGGTTTATTTTTTTCTTCATTCAGACCATATTGATAATTCCTATCTTATGTGGAAATGAGTGTTTTTTTTTAACCCAAAGATTTTCCCCTTTCATTTTTTTTATTCAAGACCAAAGATTTCACTGTGGTAAGAATTCCACAGTATAGAAACTCCATCCCTACAAAAATACACACACATTAAGAAATCATCTAGGAACTAAGGGAGTAGTCAGAGCATTACAAGGAAGTGTGTACATGTGGAGGGGGAGACAGCTAGGTGGTGCAGTGAATAGAGCACTAGCCCTGAGGGAGGAGGATCTGAGTTCAAATCCAGTCTCAGGCACTTAATAATTACCTAGCTGTGGACCTTGAGCAAGTCACTTAATCCCATTGCCTTGCCAAAAAAAAAAAAAAAAAGAAGTGGGATGTTTGTAGTCACCTGCATGACTGGAACATAGGCCTTACTATCTCCAGGGCCAGCTTTCTAGTCTCTGTGCTATGTTGCTATTTTACATGTAGAATTGTTACATTTCATCTTATCCTATTTAGTCCAAATTTATGATCTATCACAGTAGTTTTAGATTCTGTTATTCAATGATTCACAATCACACCTATTTGAGTCACTGGTAATTTGATAAACCTATTATATATATATATATATGTATATATATATATATATATATTATGTCTTTCTTTCAAATTATAAAGAAAAATCCTGAAAAGCACAAGGTCAAATAGCCTCCTGGAATAATTCACTTGAGACTCTCTTTTCAAGCTAACATGAAACCATTAATGACTACTTTGTTTCCTTCCCTTCTAATAGGCTAACCACAATTAGCCTATATCTTTCCATGTTGTTCGTAAGAATAGAAGTCTTTGTCAAGCACTTGATTAAAACAATAAACTATTCACATTATTGCCCTGCTCTGTCAGTATATTAACTTTGTAAAAAATAAAGTTAATCAAGATTTTAGTTAGTTCCAATCTGACCATTCAATTGTGCCTAGTCTTCCAAACACATTATTTTTTCCCTAGCCTGAGATCTCAGATCTACAAAACTGTAAGGCATCATCTAGTCCATTCTCTTTACTTTATGTTAAAGAATATTGAGTTATAGATTTTGAATGATTTCATTTTAGTCAGCAGCTAAACAGAGAAACCAGGACCAGAACTTAAGTTCCTGCTTCCTTTTCCCTCACTTCTTTTCTTCAATACAATATTGAATTCATATTCCACAATATGGCACTCTTTCTGGAGTCTCTTTCTTCATTCATGTTTTTCCTTTTCAGTTTCCAAACTAAGAACATACATATTCATTCCAAAAGATCCATAATTACCCCTTGGGGAAATATATTTGGCTTAGATATATAGAAAAGTATGCCTTTGTTCATGTTAGACTTGACAGAAACTTTCCAAATCCTCACTATTTTTAATATTTTTTAGCCTCTTAAAAATGTCTCTTCAGGAATTTGAGAATAGTTTTAACCTTTGCTATAAAATTCAGTGATTAGAACAAGATTAACTCGAGATTAATTTAAATAAATTTAAAATGGTATATATATGTACATACATATATATATATACATATATACATACATATATATGTATATGGTAGTTATTATTGACAATACTGGTCTTTAAAGTTTTGGATTTTACATCTATTTAGTATCTTGGTAGTATATGTAGTATACTATGTACTATATGTATATAGTATACTGCCAACACATGAACAAATTTATCCAATGGCTAACAGATTCCCTTGTTCCACATTCACTTAAAGTCAAATTCTCACTGATGTGATTAAATTCTAGTTGGATGGTGAATACTAGTTCAAAGAAAGCAAGACATTTTTTGAAATAGCATAACAAGGAAAGCATTCTTCCATAAATACAAACATAATCAGTGAAAATAATGGATATGCCTTGAGAATATAAGACTACATACATGGAAGGTTAGCTCCGATTTCCAATGCTTCCAAGTTGTTGATATGATTCTATTTCTAAGCATTCATCCTCTGCCAAGTGAATCACTACTTTCATATGGCTACAATTCATTCACCTTGCTCCAGTGGTCCTATGGTTACTTCTTATCCTCAGCAGAAATGTCCTCACTCTTTCTTATGGAAGAAAGAGTGGGCTATGCTGCCATGATTTCAGGTTAAAATCAATAGCTTTTTCCTGCTATAGTAGAAAAAAGAAAACTCATAACTCAACACAACTCTGCTACATGATTTTTTTTAAAAGCCCTCGATAGAATACTTTTCCCAAGAAAAAAGTTGGGTCTGTTTTCCCTCAACTTTAGCTAGAAATGAGAGTTTCCTCAGCCAGAGAAGACTGCTTTTTCCAAATGTGTGCCATACTTTTTGAACTCTCTTTCCTGGTCATTGAATGCTATCTGTACTTCTTTATCTTAAGTTCAGAAATGTCTTAAGACTTCTTATAAGTTTCAGAGGTTAAATCATATCTAATCATTATCCTTTATATGGTAAAATTTGAGTCAAGTGACAAAGGTTTTCAGGATCCACAAGTTTCTTAAATCTAAAACTCTTATTTTCCAATGAAGTCAAAAGGACAAAAACAAACTCTACTATCTTTCTCTTGCCTAGTTACATTTCAGGGACTGAATCTTGTACTGTGGAACACTTATGATTTTAAGCATCCTTCACAAGTTATTTCTAAACATAATCACAATTGTTTTGGTGAGCTGATGCTCACCCTAGATTTTAAAATATCCTGCCTCCTCTGACATTTATAATGATTGGGCTGTGCTTAAGAAATAGTACTCCCCCACCCACCCAATATTTGAGTATAGCTAAATCTAGAAAATAAGTAGACATCTGCCAACTAGTTAAATTAGATATTTTAATTAAAGTGAAATAAATGAACTGTCTTCCTCTGTCACCATTTTTATCTAATCTCTTCATGTCTTCATGCAGGTGCATAACTGTCATCCACACTTAAATGAACTTTTTTGATATTTGATATTTTCTTGTCCCTTCAAATCCCAGATAGCTTATCATATACTACTCTTGTGATTTATTCAGCCACACACTTGAAAATTTTCTTAGGGACCTTTGCATAGAATTGCCCTTTATATTTATCATAGAGAAAGATGAGCTATATAATGAAATAATAGGATTACCTTGTATTTTGCTTAGGAATAGAAGCTCTTTGAGGGCAGGAGCATTCATTTTTATTAATATTTGTAGAGTTTGCTTTAGGTCTAGAACAGCATTGGGGGTACTTACAGAATAATAGGATCATATATTTTGAGCTGAAGGAACCATAAATGTCAGTCATCTAGTCCAAGTCTGTTATTTCAGAGATGAGAAAACTCAGTCCTAAAGGGATTGCCACTCACTCACCACTTCATAGCTAAGTTTGAGAGGAAGGATTTTAACTCAGCTTTTCTGAGCAAGTGCTCTTTCAACTATACCATGCTGTATTGCTTAATACATATCTGATCTGAGTAAATGAAATGAAATCATAATGAGTCATTGAATAGAAACATAGAGGCAACTATGTATTTAGGATATTCTTAAACTACTAGCTGAAATTTACAGGTAAAATTATAGTATCTAAAATGAAAAGTAAAAATGCAATCTTTTCAGTAATAGTCAAGAGAAAGTAACACTAATATCATGTTATATGAGTTTATGTAATTTATCAGGTGTCACACAAATGATGCTCTTCTTACTCTCTAACTTCCTAATCATGCTCTGCCCCAAGAAGACATTATGGGAAAATCAACACAAAAGTCATGGAGCAAGGTAAATAGAATAAATTAAAAATTAAAGTAGCAAAAGGAACTCTTTCTAAAGCATAAGTAGAATATATGACACCCTAAAAAGTTAGGGAGATTTTAACTTCTTTTCATTTAAGGAGGGCTATTAGAACTAGGGGAAGAAAAGTTTATAAGAAGCATAAGAAAAAAAAGCATGAATTTTTAAATTTTAAATCAACCTAATCAGTAGTATAGAAATTCAGAATTTTTTTTCCAAACCTTACAATTTGTTCCTTGTTGAGGTTCCATGGCATGAGCAGGATAGGGATTTGTTTCTCTGAAGTTCCTAAACTATGATTAAAGGTCCAAATGTCTAATCCCCATTATTATTGCTTGTTGGATTATATATTTATGTTTTCATAAAATGATTATTTTCATTAGTAAAAGTCATTTACATAGAAGATATTCCCATTTCATGAGTTAACATATTTTGTATAAAATGGAGTTTGGAATATTCCTCTGCAAACCATATTTATATTTTAGAGTTTATTTCCTTTTTACTTCATTTAGTAACTTTCAATATTAAAAATTTATATATATCATCTTATAATAAAAAATTGTCATTGCCTTGTTTAACTTTAAAACTCCTATACCTTCCAAGATGTCACAAGTATGCTTTTCTCCAACTGACTCTATTATGTATCTCCTATTACTAATACTATTACAATTCTATTTCTACTGCTACTTGCTGTTGCTGTTTCTACTGCTACTATTACTATAGCATGAAACAAAATTATAAAGCCACAAAGTAATTACGTGTGAAACCAAGAATTGCATAAAGGTTATATGGATGAAAAGACTGTTCAAGATGTTTTGACTGGTTCTAAGTACAAAACATAACAATTCAAAAGTTCCACTTAATTTTGCTGATACTCATACATTTCTGTGATAGGAAAAAATGGAGAGAAAGCTCTTGCTCTAAACACAGCTTTAAACTAAAGGAATATTAAATTACAAAGATATAAACATCCCTTTTTAAAATGGTTAAAAATATAGCATTCTATGCTGTATAAGGTAAATAACTATTATAAAGGAAAATTCTCCTAGGGAGTGAAATAAAGTAGGGATAATTTATTAAGCACAAAATCTAACAGTAGAAGAATTGATAACAGATATGCTACTGGCAGCTCTGAAACAGAAGCAGCAATATTATCTGATTCAAATAAATCACAAGGTGATTTAGAATTTTAGATTAAAAATAAATAAGCAAATTTTCTACTGAAAATGTATAACAGCCACTTTTAAAGTGTCTGAGTTTGAAATTACTAGATAACATGTATTGGCAAAAGATACTATCACATTTAAGTGCCAGATTCTAGCAAAGACAATTGAAATGCTTTAAGGTTGTCAATGAAGGAAGAGCAAAACCATGATTTTTAATGTACCAAACTTTTCCCTTCACATTTCACCACAAAGTTGGTTACTTCTCAATTTTTTTCTTTTGTTGTTCATGTATGATTTTTTTATGGTAGTAGTTGGGAAAACAGATTTTTTTTAAACAAGGAAATCATCTACATACTCTATCATTGTATCACTCATCACAAATAGTGTTAAAGACAGAAAATAACAAAGAAATGGAGATAGTGATATTCCAATGTCATATTTTTGCTGTTTTGCTATCACTTTTGAAATATCACAGGTTAATTCTAATATAAAATTAATTTAAAAATTATAAAAGAATGAATGGGAATAAAAAATCTAAAGTCTGAAATTGGAATCAGTTTCCAAGCAAAATAGCATTTAGGTTTAATGTGTTCTGTTCTTCTCATGTTAATTCAATAAATGCTATTAATCAATTCTGCTTCATGGAAAAAGGGATAAAAGCTTAGAATGATGCAAATTCATAGAAACTGTAAGAAATTTTCAGAAAGGAATATCAAGGATGTAATATGTCTCCATTTTATGAAGAAAGATTCAATAGATATTTATATCAATCAACTATTCTAGGCTATTTTTGATACAAACCAAAGTCTTACTATGCTATGCTCACAGATTTTAAGTTTACAGGATTCTGACATTTACCAAATTACTGTTTTTCATTCTGCATTTTCTCCCATCACCACAACAAAGCAAAATTCTATTTATTTTTCATTTTGCATAGTTGAAAGAACATAAAGTTCTATTAAAGGGCTGACCAATTTTAACAGTATGGTTACAAAGCACTATGCTCACTTTGTTAAATTCTAGAAACATCCAAAAATAGAATCTTAAACTCAGAATTCAATATATTTACTATATGCAGAGTAAGCATTTTTTTTTTTTGCAATTCACAAGTAAGTTATTTCTGGATGTCTTTAATCTTAAATAAACTTATGGAAGCAGAAATGTTTTTTCCTACTAAATCCAATATCTCTAACTAATATTTTATATGTGAAAGTTATCTGGTCTGAAGGATTCTATACTTCAAGAAAGATAGTTAAAATAAATAAAAATATAAAGAGCATGTGATACTTTATGATTTCATAAAGACAGTGAAATACTATTTCTAGTTTAAGGTTAAGAAAACATATAATTCACATTCAAAAGGTGAAATTTCATAATTATGTAATGCATATTTAAGATTATAACAAAGTTAAAAATCTATAGAAGTACTCAAACACACACTTGCACAAAAAATTTAATATGAAATTCCTCCTCAAGTCACCATGTGACAAGAACTTATTAAATATTATAAATGATCACTACTTATATTTATTAAATTTTTCTTTCCTTCCTATTGAGCAAGTTGCAAAAATTATTTATGAAATATATTTAGATATTTGTATTGTTCTAGGATATTATGATGTTGTCTACTACATATGAAAATGTATTCTATAAATGATAAAACCAACTAGAATTTTTCAATTAAAAACAACACTTTGAATTTGTCAAAATTAGTAACAGTTTACATAAAGTTCAAAGCATATTATTTTTGGATTAGGAAATCATTTACATATAAACTGAACTTTCATAGGCCTAAGTATTGTTCATGCTAGTATTAACTTGGAAAAATCAATATGGTTAAAAGGGATGATAGTAGTATTTTGTAGTAGTAAAGAAGTACAAGGCTTTACACTAAAATTTAAATCCTTAAAATATCTACGTCTTTGTTTCAGAACTATAAAATGAGAGAATTTGGCTAAAGTTTAACTGAATGACTTTTAATAGCTCTTTTTTCCCACTAAATCACTGATTCTATAATCTTTCCCAAATTTTTGGCTTGGAAGATTAAAATAAAAAAGATTAAAGAAAAATGATACTACTTTTTAAGAAAAAATAAACCAAAAAGCCAAATATTGAATTTTTAAAAATTATTATGGAAAGGATAAATATTGGAAGGAAAAATTAGAAATTTAACCTTATCATTGAATTCTAATTTAACATTATCAAATTGCTGTGCAATGGTAGCTAGATAACCTGACATCAAGCTAGATCATGTAAGTACTAACTTCATAATTTGAAAATTGATATAAATTAATTGCAGCAATATTTTATTGGATCATTACTAAAATTATGTTGAAAAAATCTAGACTGACAATTTATTTCTAAGCCAACTCAAATTTTTAAATTCTGTTTTTTCTCATTAATTTCTATCTTTGGAGCTTTTGAATTAACTTTCATTTAAAATAGGAACATAAAATAGTTTAATATATAAGCAGTCATAGTTGAAAATAAGGTAATAATCCTAATTCAGTGTTCTTATTCATAAATAAGTCACTTGAGAGAAACTTTTTTTTCCACCTAAGATAGAAAAGCAGCATACGTTAATTTTTGTAGGAATATTTTTGTTTTTTCTTTTTTATAAATGAACACAAATTCTGATAGCTTCTATAATATGCAGAGTAAGCAGCTTTCAAAGAGCTATTTGGTAAGATAACATTCACAGATATTTAACTCATACTATAAATTAACTTAACATTTTGAAATATATAACAAATAACTTGGCAGGTTTAAAACAAACAAAACTGCCAGAAAGCCTCAATAGTGAATCTGATGCTATTTACTTTTCTAAAGTTGAAAAGTACATTTTCTTTTGGCTTTGATATTTTAATGAGGGCACTCATGCATACACACATATCACAAACTAATTCTAATAATTGAATGAGCATTAAATATTTTAATCTGTAATTTACAAAAGAGATACAAGCTAAGTAAGGTTATTTCCAATCCATTAATTGTCACTGTTGATATACAATTAGTATTAAAACAACTACTTTTTATGATGGTTATTAACCTTTTGCACAATGGTGGACTGGTGCTTTAAAATTAAATTGAGCTAGACAACTAACATTAATTAATTTTGCATTGTTAGATAAATCTTAACAGTTCTAATTCATCCTAAGTTTATCTTATTTTAGAGAAAAGAAGAGGAAAATGACATCTATAGTTCTTACCTATACAAAGTTTCAAATGGAAGAATTTAATGCTCTTGACAATTCAACATTGGTTAGTACATTTGATCCATACATAGGCTTAGGCATGAAAGTAATATTACTTTGGGAATAAGGAATAATAATTATTCCTTAAATTTAAGGAAAAATATTCTTTTGAGGAACTATTCATGGATAAATTAAAAATTTAGTGGTATAAGAGAGAATTAAGAATCCCATCATTGTAAACACAGCTCAAGGACAGACCATTAAGGTATTCCATGTGAATGTATAGTCTGCAGATACATGCATATATACTCATCGGTAATATTAATTTGGACTAGCTTCCTAAGATCCTTTACCCCCCCCCCCCCCCAGTTCAAACCTATTTTCACAGAAGTCCTTTATTTCAGTGCAGAAAGTACCAAGAGCATATATAGGTACACATACACCAAAATACCTTATTCGCTCAAAGAAGGTGAGAATAAGACTTCAAAATTTGTTTGCCTACAAATGTTTCTATACTTGAGAGTTTCTCAAATTATTTGAGAATTTTTGCCAACTGTCATCACGAGTTAGTTCCTGCCTATACTGAAGTTAACTAAACAAAAACTAAGAAGTTCATGATTTCTTTGCGTCACACATCAAAAAGGATATGTTAAATGAATGAGCTATCCTGCCTTTCTTCTATACAAAGTACTTACAATTTCAATTTTTAATATAGTCATCTAGTTATTTTCTAGGCTAAAGTAACATAACACTCACTTTATCAGGTTTATCCTATCCTCATCCTCTACCCCCACAAGAAAAATAAAATTCCTGCAGTTTTAGAAAAGGAGAAAATAACAATAATATAAAAGTTTCAAGTACTCTACAAACTATGTGTCTCAAATCACTAAATATTAAAAGAGGAAAAGTCCAAAATGGCAATGTCTTGTAAACTGAAAACCAAATTTTCTGATCTAAAATCTTGAATGCAATTGTTAAATATATTAAAAACAAAAATAAATGACATTTTCATTAGTTTTTTTAACTGAACTAATATTAAATACTAAATCTGGACCAAGAGAAATTGATGGAGCTACTAACTTAAAACCACTGGATTTTATTTTTACTGTAATCAAGTAATGAAGTTTATTTGATAATATTTAAATGCATTTATTTGTAATTTTGCTTTGAATGTAAAATTAGATTCCAAAAGAATAAAGATTATAGATTACTTGCACAGAAATTTTTTATCTGTGTATATATTCCAAGGTGAGACTTCATATTTTATACTTGGAAAAAAGTTATCTCTGTATTTTTAACAAGAATCCATTCTTAAATACACACATACACATCTATATACACATACAAACACACATACACACACCATTTTCAAAGAAACCTCAAAGATTCATTTTATTAATAACATATATTCAGTTTAAGTAGGAAATATTCCCTTCATAACTAACTTGAAATGTTAACAAGTGAAAGGCTATTAACATATCTGGTTATTAAATGTGGCAATGATCAATTAAGAATAAATGGATTCTGATAAATAGCTGTATAGTCAATCAGAATTCAGTTTATGTTTTAGAAAAGATATGGAATATTCAAAAGCTAAAAGTTAAGACAGCATTGTATTATTTAGCAAACTTGAAATTAAAACAGCTCAAAAATTTGGGTTGCATTATAGTTTGGTCAATCATGGAGACAGAGCTTTTACATAAAATTACAATGATTTAATGTGTGCAGTAAGAGATACTAATGAATGTCAAAAACCATGTTTAATATTTTAATTAAATCCATGGATGGGAAATGGTTAAAACTCCTTTGGAAGGCCAATTAAGTTCATACTAATGCAATAATGTTCATTTTGCTTTATTATATTTGGAACTATTTTGTCCAGATGTAATGCTGAAAAATTTTGTTTGTGAAGCAAAATTTTAACAGAAAGAGGAACCAGATATTGAAGCTCGATATCCAATTTGTAAAATTTTTATTTAAGCTGAAATGCTGCATTAGTCCAAAGAATTCCTGTTCAGGTCAACCAAGAGTTTACTTTAATGTAAATTTATCCTATAGACTGTTAGCAAATATTATAAGTATAACATGCCATGTGAAATGTGAATGCTTGTTAGTACAGTAGTAGTAAAACTATTGGGATGATAAATCAGATGCAACAGATCTTGCTACTTTTTGGGTGCCTTATCAGGAAATAAAGTGATTTTACAAATAAACTGAGGGGAAGAAAAACTATGATGTCAAATCTTAACTACATAAATAGGCATAGTTCTATTACCTAATACAATAATCAGTTATTTGTATCAGTAATAATCAAAGATTGAAACCAGAGTTATAATTAGGGCATAGTGGTGTTTGAGGCTTTGCCCCAGGGTATCTTCATCAATAGAAAAACCTGTAACTAACTGCCCCTTCCAATTCAAATAAATTGTTCTTATGTTATTTTCATATCACAAATTACTACCATCAATCAAAAAATATGATTTGAGGCTGATTAGTACTGACTCATACTAGGGTGCCAAAATTGTTATTTATAGGTTTAATTAAGTCATTTTTAAATAGCCTCTTCTCACACACTTTTTTAAAGACTAAAGTTCACAGCAACATAATAAAAACAAACAATATATTCTACATGACCTGGAAACATGATATTAGATAGCTAGAAAACTTCTGCATCATTTTAAAGTATGGAACCTTAATTCAAATGAGATATTGTTTATACTTCTAATTAAACCTGTATGAAAATAAGATTGGGTTACTCTGTATAGGAATTTTAAAATCTCCAAAGAATGTGTAATCCACTAAAGTGTATGACATAAGTTAGCAGGAATAAATCACAGCCTTAGATCAAGTTGTATTTCTGACAGGGCTTTAAAAGAGCAGTTTGATTTAAGTTTCCCACCAGAGCATCAGCAAAGAAACAAGAAGTCATCACTTTAAGTCCATTGCCAATGTGAAGTTTCAAATGAGTCCTTCCTTATATAATACTTTTCAACTGTAAAAAAATCAATTCACACTCATTTCTGAAATTCAGAGCATTGCACTTTGTGAATTGACATTTTGGAAGTTAGTGCCTATCCAAGAGTTGGGAACTCTGGAACAAAAGAGACTTATTAGAATGAAGCTTCACCTGATTGCTAGCTTCATTACCAAGGGCATCAGAGCACTCCTATATCTTTTCAGCTGTTTAACTTATAAGGGATATATCATTTGGTAGTTGACAGAGGTTTTTAATATCCTGCTTTTCATACAATTACTGGCAGGTTTAGGTTTAGTTCTTAAAGTTGAGGGTTATTTTGTGCTAGTCAATATAACTTTTGGGAGGCATATATATATATATATATGCATATATATATATATATATATACACACACCACACACACATACACACACACACACACACACACACATATATGAACACACACTAAATGAAGTCCTATACCAAGCTGCAAGGCAAGTTCTTCAAAACAAATGATGGCAAAGAATTTCAATACTATGTTTCTATTACAGATAAATAATTGATCAACTTTTTAGGTTACTAATTCTCCTAATAATTAGTGACAGAATTACTTAATAAATGCTACAAACATTTTAATTATTCTAAAGTAAAAAAAATCAAGTATTTTGTTTTATATATGTATGAATGTATCATAGCCTTGATCTACCTATTTAATTATATATGTGTATGTTATACATATAGACATATATAAATTTCTATGTATGTATATAGACATATATATATACACACATGTATAAAATACATACACATCTGACACATACTAGCATTTTCAACAAACATAAAGAATTGATTTTACAAGTTGAGTAGACCAGGCTACCACACATTGCTGATATTTGGTGTAGTCATTTTTAAATACTGTAATAAGACCAAAAGATAGAACAGTCGAGTTCAACATCAAACTTGAGAGGGTCTGTTGTGATGGAATTCATAAAACTTGTAAATTTTTTAAAAGTATGGTCATCTCTGGTATACAAGAATAATTCCTACCTCAGATAGTCTCTGCGACAAAGGATAAGGTTTGCTTTAGTGTACAGGGTGGAGCCCACCTCTCCCAAACGACAATCACAGCAAGCACACTTCAGACAGTCTTCATGCCAATATTTGTCCAGGGCCTTCAGGAGATATCGGTCCTTGATTTTACGGTTGCAGCCAGCACAACCTTTCGGCTTGGTGTCTGGCTGGACTGAGAGCATTTGTATACCTAAGAAAGTTGAAGGGGAAAAAAAAAAGCAAAGAACTAGAACTATTAGATCAAATAAAAAGACAGACTAAAATCAGACTCTAAAAATTCACACTGCTTTCTTTGGAAGTACAAGGTCTTATTTTTTTATCCTATAGATCCCTACTGAAAATATAAAACTGGACTTAGACTCTCATTTATACTCTAAACTTTCCTTACTCAATTTCTTTCCTTAGTCATATGTTCACCTCTCAGGTATCAAATGACAAAAATAAATTTATGTGTGTGTATATAATTGTATATAATTGTATTTACATATACATATTATGTCCACATATACATGGAGAGAGAGGGGAGGGAGGGAGAGAGAGGGAGGGAGGGAGGGAGGGAGAGAGGGAGAGAGGGAGAGAGAGGGAGGGAGGAGGGGGAGAGAGAGAGAGAGAGAGAGAGAGAGAGAGAGAGAGAGAGAGAGAGAGAGAAAGAAAATGAATGAGAATATTCATGTCATGGTAAGCAGCTGTTATAAATATGAAGCTAAGTAATATTAGATAATTGTATAATGTTTCTGCTCCTGAATAGAACATTTCCCTTGGGGAGAAAATGTGATTAAAATTCTAAACAATTTTTAAAGAAATCTACTTAATAATGCACCACACATAAATTTGCCCTCCAGTACATAAGTGTCAATCTTGAAATATCTGAAATAGCTAGGTTAAAATAACCACTTAATGAGTATTTGGTGGTAGGAAGAGTTGGGTGCCCCCTGTGTGGGGAAAAGAGTTAGCTAACAATAGTTGAAGGGGTATATGACACTGGATTTTATATCAATTAAAGATCCAAGCAATCCTAAAAAAATGTACACTTCAACATAATGTCCTTATGTTAAAAGAGTATAATCACCAGTGCCTACATTAAAATCATATATGTGATATATTTTTAACATATCAAGTTATAATTAAAACAAAATATTAAGATTACATTTTAGAAAGATTTCAGGGAAATGACCAATTAAAGGTACATTTTCACCTCAAAGGTGAGAATAAGAAGCCAGGCAAGGGGTATTAATCACTCCTTACCAAGTTTTTTTAAAAGTTATCTTTCCATAAAAGTTACACATCCAGATACCAGTTATCACGAATGAGATGTCTAGACAGTTCCACAACTGGGCCATACTCTTTTTAAAAAAAACATTTATTTAATGTTTTATTTTTCCCTAATTAGATGTAAAAACAATTTTTTAACATTTGTTTTAAAAACTTTTGAGTTTCAAATCTCTCCCTTTTCCTCTCCCCACTTCCCATCCCCATTGAAAAGGCAAGCAATTTGATATAGGTTATACAAGTGTAGTCATGCAAATAAAACATTTCCATATTAGTCATGTGAAAGAAAATAGAAAAAACTCAATAAAAATAAAAGTAAAAAAAAAAAGGATTCTTCAATCTCTATTCAGACACCATCAATTTTCTTTGTGGGAAGGATAGTGTTTTACATCAAAAATCTTTCAGAGTTGTCTTGCATCCTTGTATTTTGGTCATTCTTTTGATAATAAAATATACACAATCTTTAAGATTCCTCCCTTTTGGATTTTGTACTGAAGATCCAATCTCTCCATAAAGTCAAAGCACTGAATGTTTAAACTGAAAATATCTCCATTCTCTATATAAAGCTTCCTCCCAATCTCAAATACATGAAATAAAGAAACAGAGGCCAAGAGAAGTCAAGTGGCTTGTACTGAGGTCATAGTTATTTAATGTTACAACTAAGATTAGAATCGGAGTCTCCTGAATGGTTTTTTCACTAATTCATTTTGCTTTACAAACATACTAAAGCCCAATTTGGAAGCAGAGAAAAAAATGTTTTGCGTTAATTGTGCATATTCTTACAAACTACTTTAAAGGAAAAAAAGGTCATATTTTACATCCAAGCTATTTCCCCCATTCCACCCTTCCCAATTATATAAGTTTTCTTCAAGTTTCTACAAGTGACATTACAGTAATTGTTCTACTATGGCCTTTAATAATTCTACTTCAAATCATTTAGGCAAAGAGATGATATATATGTACATATATATATATATATCTCATCTCATCTCTTTGCCTAAATGACATACACACACATATATGTGTGTGTGTGTGTGTATGTGTATATATATATATATATATATATATATATATATATAATCTACACTATTTTTTAGTAAGAGACAACATGCATAATTTTTTAAAGAAGTGATGAATATTTGTTAGAATGAAACTTCCTTGGCTGAATGTTTTTTTTTTGTTTCAACTAGAGTTCTATACTAGATGTTGGGTTAAGATTGCTTGGTACAGAATAGCGGGCAAGTATCCATGTGGTCTATTCCTTTCCTTTGAGGAGATTAAGAACCTAAGACTGATAAATCATAACCCTTAGTAGTTCTGCTAAAGCTTACTTCTAGATTAAACTAGAACTTCTTTCAAATAAAGATTCTTTCATAGTAAATGGCTATTTCTAATAAGGTTCTATGGGGGAATGAATTCCATCACTTACAATACGGCACATTTTCTAATTTCCTTAATACTTGGGTGGGGGAAGCAATTTAATTTAAGCATGGTTCTGGATTTCAGAGGCATATTCATATTTGGTATACATGTAATCAAAAGTTTGAAAAAAAAAGACTGCTCTACTTTCTCCAGTTTATCAATCCTGTTTTTGAGCTTTAGTATCCAGAAAAATTAGGAGAAAATTCCCCTGAAAAAACAAACAAGCTATATTTCATAGTTATGTTGTGGTCATAAAGAATATAAGCTCAAATGTCTCAAACAACTAGATACCAGAAATGAGTCTTTAGGAAAACTACACAAGATATTAACAATCTCCAATTTTGTTGTTGTGTTAACATTTTACATTAGTACTTGTTATTCAACTACTGTTTATACTTAATAGACTATATGACCTTGGTCATTTAAGCACAGGTGTAGTATATTTTATGTTACATTTATGTGGCTTCCTTTTAAAAGGATCATATTACTCCTAAAATTAAACATTTCAACCAGACATAAATTAATAGCTGCTAGTTATAAAAATGATCATTTCACAGTTATTCTGCCACATATATAGAATTTATAAAGTAGTCAGCAGATTCCCCTGACCGTTCAAAAATGTCTTTGTAAAGTTACATGTTCATAAGCCAAGAAACATTTCACAAGTTTCTTATAG
This sequence comes from Macrotis lagotis, assembly GCF_037893015.1. Taxonomy (NCBI): domain Eukaryota; kingdom Metazoa; phylum Chordata; class Mammalia; order Peramelemorphia; family Peramelidae; genus Macrotis; species Macrotis lagotis. The sequence continues at coordinate 195,104,182 of NC_133664.1, read as the reverse complement.
CACATCAGGAGTCATAACTAGTTTTAGATTGGCATGTAAATTGTTCTGAGGGAAATTCTTATTGCCTCTGAGACCCTGCTATTCCGAGTTATTTGACAGTTTAAGGGAAATCAATTTTTTTTAAAGACAAATAATGGCCTGTGCAGTATGGTGTTCAGAAATAAGTAGAACCATTTCATTTAAACTCTGGTGAGCTTTTAATTGCCTGGATTGTATTGTGAGCCAGCCTAACGGTTGATTGCCTCCATTATACTCTCTTGTTCTGTGCTATTCATCCGCAAAGTCTCAGCTATAGTAGTTAACACAACAAAGTAACCACAACTCTATAACATGTGGGGTTTTTTTTTTTAATAAAGAGATTTTCAACACTTAGAGAGGTTGCCTTTCAACCAATAGTATATATTCAGATAAAAACTACTTTCCCACTTATAATCAATCTCTCTCTCTCTCTCTCTCTCTCTCTCTCTCTCTCTCTCTCAGAAAGGAACAAGAGGGAAGGCTATATAGCAGGTTGACAGCTGAGGTGAGTTAGAAGATGCTAAAATGAGAACGCAGGTCCCATACCTAGGAGCCCTGACACAGATTAAAAGAATTTGACCAACAAGGCCATTCAATTACTGAGGGGTACTAAACAAAAGATTTTCTTTCTTTACCCCACTCCAATCCCCAAATCACCCCTCCCCAACCCCATTTGAAAGCTGGATTGGGCCTAAAAGCTTGTTTTTCTCTGTTCAGTGGCCCAGAGCATCCCTGCAGGCTGTAGCCCCCTAAGGGACAACAATGCAAATAGATGTCCCTATATCTCGGGGACTGGAGCTGCATAACTCCGTTCTACCCCTTCAACTCCCTCCTCCCCACCCTCTCAACCCCCCCTTCTTTTTTGAGCAATGGAGCTGGGAACCAATTTGATTCCCTTTTTCTCCAATGCAGCTGCAAGGCTCAGAGATACTGACATTTTTCCACTCTTATCAGTTTAATTACAGTTACCATGGCAGCAAAGTGCTAGTGCTTGGCAAAGGCCAACAAGAGATTTGCAAGACTGAGTTCAATTTTGATGCAGCTCACATGCAAAATCAAAAAATAAGAAACATACATACAGTATAACAAAGAATTTCTTTGGGGTTTACACTCCAGCCTCTTTTGTGGCCGTGTCTTTTCAGCCACACAGGGATGATTTGCAAAGAATGTAGCAATATTTGTTGCACCTAGCAAGATTAATTGGTTTAAACAGCAGTCCTTCAAAGCAGTTACAAGAAAAAAAAATCTCAGATTATCTTTAGAAAAAACACTAAAGGAACATTAAAAGCAGGTTCCTGCAAAGTACAGCCACGACATGATAGTCACCTTACCAAAACTTTTCTCCTTTTTCTGCATGAGTTGATTTAAGAATGCCTGAGTAGCAGCTTCTCATTGGATTTGGTAATACAAGGAAAAGTGGCAGCGTTCCTTTTGCTTTGGCTGAAGTGAGAAGCTGGTGTTCAGATACACAGCCGAGAAGAGACTATTGTGCACCCACTTTGGGAAAGGGTCGGAGTGTCGGCAGGGGGTGGGGGGAAGGGAGAAGGGTTGACAGACAAGACAACACGCACAAACTGAACCACTTGCACCAGTTACAATGTGGCAGCGTTCAAAATGATGGCGAATGACAAAGCCACATGTTTCCCCTAACTCTGTCCGTAATCCTATAATCCCAGCGGTCTCTTTTAGCTTCGTTTTAACAAATGGATTTGATTAAACTGTCACATGCAGCGTTAGCATACCATATCATGTTCAATATGAAAAAGATCATAAATCTGACTTGTATTTCATAATAGCAATCTGTGCAGCCTCTAAAAATGTGCTGCATCAGTCTAATATCGGGTTATTAGTCCATGTGCACCTCATTTCACTGAATCTTTCTTTCCCTTTCCCAGGTTCCATCCAGACCCCAACACTCAGGCACTCCAGATACTTTGCTACCAGAAAGGTTAGGACAGTTGAGGGAATGGTGTATTTTTGGTATCTATTTAGCCAGGGAAAACGGGTGTTACGAAGAAGGAAGGCTCCAAATTAAACTACTGGAGGGAAATGGGGGGGGGGGGAGGAAGCAGTCGCTGTACCCCACAAAGAAAAAAAATTCCCAAATCATTCTATTCCGTCCCACTGATCTGAATCCTAAAATTCTCTTAAGAATTGCAGTCCCACCTCCTCCCCCCCATTCTATGCCACAAAGAATAAGCGAGGGGAAATGCTGCAGTTCATTGTTAACTTTGACTATTATCTACTCTAATACTTGAGATGTTCAGCGAAGGAGCTTCTCTCCCTTCCTCCATCAGCATCTTCCGATTGTATGTATTTCATGTCTCATCATAAAAATAATGAAGCCTCACATGATTTAAACAAAATCGTCTCAACAGAGCTGCAGCTTGAGCGAAAGTTACAGTGCAGAAGACGATGTGTTGCGGCTCTAGTTTATACCTCATTAGGAGAGGCAGAAAAAAAAATACCCACATAACACACACGCACGCACGCGCACACATACACACACCACAAATAACCCAAAGCTTGTGTATACAGTTGCTTCACTTACCTTCTCAATTAAGCAATACAGGGGGAGGCA